>NW_006408604.1:4077701-4080297 GCF_000296735.1 Chrysochloris asiatica
ATGCTGCAGAACTGGGCAGTAGTTGTTTCTGTATGTCTGTTGTATATTGGACCACTATGAGTCAGAACCTAACAGTAACAGGAACTTATATTTCAGATATTCTTGGGCTCTTTCTTTTAACTTAAGAATGAAATAGTATTCGGGTTTTCTGTGTATATGGGCGAGGAATGCTAATTATAAGAATTTCTTTTAATATAGGTGGCAGGGTCTTATATATTTCTTGGGCGAGTTTCAAATGCCAGAATGAAAAAGCATTTTTTCTTTCCTTTTTTCTTTTTCTCTAGCAAAGACATGTTACAAGTTCTGCCAAAGTAGTTATAACCTGGCTGTTGGGGAAGGAGAGTCATAGTATCTTCCCATATATAGATCTGATTTCACTCCTGCTGTATTCTTCCTCGTTTTGCTTCTGCTATTTATCAAACCATATATATAGCATCTTCAGAGTTTCAAGTGAATGAATTGGTTACTTTTTTTTTTTTTTTTTACCAGTTAATCCCTCTAGAAAGAGCTTTGGTTGTGTCTTGGTTAAGTTCTCAGCTGCTAACCAAGAGGTTGGCTCAAACATACCAGCGGTTCCACAAGAGAAAAGTCTTGGTGATCTGCTCCTGTCAAGATTACAGTTTAGGGAACTATATGGGGGCAGTTCTGTGTTGTTCTATAGGGTCACTATGGATGGGAATCAAATCAAGAGCACACAATAAACTTCTCTAGGCTGTGTCTTATTTTATTCAGCTAATGTTTATTTTTCTACTTTTATTCTCCAGAAGCTTATTGAAATCTTGTGGCGCTGTGCGTTAATGCGCCAGACTGCAAAACCATTTGAACTGCAAGATCGGTGGTTCAAGCTCACCAGTTCCTCCTCAGAAACCCTATACAGGGTTGCTATGGGTTGGAATCGACTTGACAGCACTTTAGCAACAACAACAACAAACAGCTGCCAATTGTCACACTTATGCTCTTAGCACTTATGTGCTGACATAAATAACTAAGAATCTCTGAATCTTAGTATGTAATAAATAATTTTCCTCTGAGATCCAATTGCATGCTCTTTGTATTTTATTGTGT
Organism: Chrysochloris asiatica; assembly: GCF_000296735.1. Taxonomy (NCBI): domain Eukaryota; kingdom Metazoa; phylum Chordata; class Mammalia; order Afrosoricida; family Chrysochloridae; genus Chrysochloris; species Chrysochloris asiatica. Next base: position 4,078,767 of record NW_006408604.1, read on the forward strand.
TATATATGAATTCAAATGTCTCACCAACTATATTGAAATCCTTATTCTGTGTGTCTGTGTCCCCAGCACCAAATGGTACTTTTAACTAGAAATAGAAGTAGGAGTAATATCTAATTTGAAGCTATTTATAAAATGGGTAAAATGATAAAATAACTCTGCTGTTTATAATTTTATGTTTTGCCTGAACTAATAACAATGCTGTTATTAGGTGTCCTCGAGTCAGTTCCAATTCAACCTATGCACGTCAGAACCTTATGCACCCTGCTCAAAATCATTGATACGCTTGTGCCCATTGCTGCTGCCACTGTGCCAATCCATCTTGTTGAGCATATATCTTTTTTTCTATGATCCTCCACTTTACTTAGCATGATTTCCTTCTCTAGGAACTGTTCCCTCCTATTAATATGTCCAAAGCATGAAAGACGAAGTCTCACCATCCTGGTTTCTAGGGAGCATTCAGGCTATACTTCTTCAAACACAATTTGTTTGTTTTTTGGGCATTCCATGGTAGTTTTAATAGTCTTCTCCAAAATCATAACTTAAATGCATAATCTTTGCTCTTGAATACTTTAAAGAGGTCTTGTGCAGCAGATATGCATAATGCCACATGTTGTTTGATTTCTTGATGCTGCTTCCATGAGTGCTGATAGTGGCTCCAAGCAAAATGAAGTTGTAGACAACTTTAATAGTTTCTCCATTTACTACAATGCTATTTATTGGTACTTTTGTTTTCTTTACATTATCATATAGTTGTTTTATTTACATTATAGTATAGTTGGTGGTTGTGTGCTGTGGAGTCAGTTCTGACTAATAGAGACCTTGTATAGTCTCTAAGTCTATAAATCATTATGGAAGCATAAAGCCTCATCTTTCTCCTTTGGAATGGCTGGTAGTTTTGAACTTCTGACCTTGAGGTTAGCAGCCTAATTCATAACTACTATGCTACAAGAGATCCTTACATTATAGTATGTTATTGTTGTTAGGTGCCATTGAGTTAGTTCCAACCCATAATGACCTTATGTACAGCAGAACGAAACACTGCCTGATCCTGGGCCAACCTCAGTATTGATGCTACACTTGAGTCCATCGATGCTGCCACTTGCCCAATCCATCTCATTGGGAGTCTTCCTCTTTTTCTCTGACCCTCCACCTTACCAAACATGATATCCTTCTCCAGTGACTGGTCCCTCCTAACAATATGTCCAAAGTATGAGATACGAAGTTTGGACATCTTGGCCTCCAAAGAGCACTCTGGCTGCACTTCCAAAATGGATCTATTGGTTCTTTTGGCAGCCCATGGCACTTTCAATATTCTCCTCTAACACCATAAATCAAATGCATCAATTCTTCTATGGTCTTCTTTCGCATGCATACGAAGTTATTGAAAATACCATGACTTGGGTCAGGCATACCTTAATCCTCAAGCTGACATCTTGGCTCTTCAACATTTTAAAAAGGTCTTGTGCAGCAGATTTGCCTAATGCAATACAATACATTGTTTGATTTCTTGACTGCTGCTTCTATGAGTGTT
>NW_006408604.1:4081030-4101050 GCF_000296735.1 Chrysochloris asiatica
TGTGGAGTCGGTTCCGACCCATAGCGACCCTGAACAGGGTTTCTGAGGCTGTAAATCTTTACGGGAGCAGAAAGTCTCATATTTCTCCCACAGAGCAGCTGGTAGTTTCGAACTGCTGACATTGCGTTTCTCAGCCTGATTCATAACCACTAATATTTTTGCCAACTACACTTTTTTTTTGCCAATATTATAGTATGGTTGGCAAAAAATATTAGTTTACTTTTAAGTTAAGTTAATGAAAATATGCTATTTACAAAAAAAGGAGGTAAATGTTGGCAATGTCCAATTACATCTAGAACATTGTACATACTTTTGGAGGTCATGTTTCGAGAGATAGTGCAAAATTTCTTTATGGTATGTTAGGGAAAGGGAGTGTTTAATATATAGCAGTCTGAAAACCATGCCCATAGATGACTCTTTGAAGAAACTAAGAACTTTCCAGCTGATACATTAAAGGCTCTGGACATGACATATATCTCAAAATATGTGAAGTATTTTGATAGGTATTTAGGATAAATTTATTTTGAATTTAACTCCAAATGAAAAATCTAGAGAAATGGACAGTAAAAATTTATTTTAATATGAGTAAGCTACTTAACTGGAACTCATTATTAATGTTTTTATCCTTCATGAGAGGGTTCAAACTGAGTGATCGCATTTCTGGGATATTTGAAGTAGTTTGAAGACATAGTGCTGGAATTTGGAAGAGTGCTCCAACAATAAGGAAACCTCCCAAACCACTGTTTATATGTAAAATTCAGGAAATAAAATTACTTAGTTAGATGAGATGCCATTCATATAGTAAAATTTGTGAACTAAAATTGTATGCAATCTCCATATAGAGAATATATGTTGTAAATAAGATTTTAATGTTAAGAAAACCCTGAAATTTAAAAAATAAAAGAGACACTTTTGATTTTACTTCCTTTGTGGCACTGTGGACTATTGCACTGGATGTCAAAGTCAGTTTGAACTGCAAGATTGGCAGTTCAAGCTCACCATCTGCTCCTTGGAAACCCTATACAGGCTTGCTATGGGTCAGAACTGACTCAACAGCACTTAACAACAAGAACAACACTTTATTTAATGTTTTTTTGTTCACAATAGTCACAAGTTAAGTGATATGTTACTTCTATATTTATGTGTTCTTGACTTTATTGGATGATTTTAAAGAGCTTTAAAAGCTGAAAGAACTAAGGAAATGAATGTCAAATTAAATAACTTTCCTCAGCCTGCTCAGATAATGAATGAATTATAGTCTTAGACTTTATATACTTGCATTAAAATCTTCTATTCATACAACTGACATAATGTATAATAGTTAAAATTATTATGTTTGAATCAGGAAGCAAAATTGCTCAATAAACAGATGATTCTGAGTTCTTTTACATGTACAGCTTTCTAAGATTATGCAACAGAGTCTTGGTGTGGTGCTACAGGAAACGTACTGGGCTGTTAACCTTAAGATCAGCACTTCTAAGTCACCAGCCGCTCCTCAGAAACAATATGCAGGGTCACTATGAGTCTAACCCAACTCAGTAGCACTTAGCAACAGCAACAATAACAACAAGATTATGTGGCAAGCATCAAGTCTGCATTCCCTTTTCCACAGAGAAATATATACTATCTATCTTGCAATCTTTGGACCTTAATATGATTATGAACAATTTTTAGCTTGTTTGTACTGGATAAGTGAGCTGAATTTATACATTTCCTAAGTTACTAGCAAAATGAGCACCTCTTCTTTAAATTGTTCCAAAAAATCACATATGAAAAAAGGGTAGTAATCTATTAAATTGTCTTTGTTACTTTAAAATATAAAATTTGTTGTTAAGTAATGTCGAGTATTTTGTAACTCACAGTGACCCTTTATACGGTTTCTGAAGAGTGACTAGTAGATTTGAACCATCAGTCTTGCAGTTCAAACTGACTTGGTGGTCCACTGTGTACCTTACAGCGCCACACCAAGACTCCAAAAATATAAAGATAGACATTTCTAAATTTGATTTCAAGTATTCATTATATTTAGAATATACTTAGTATTTTAGTTTTCCTTAAAATTATACAAAATAGGAGTAATCTATGTGCTTTTGACACATTTGAATTTTCTTTTAATGACCCACATACTGAATTTTACATCCAAAGAACATTTGGCAGAAAAAGATTCTCTCTGAATTTTGATTTTTGTACATAAGAGCCTGCACAAATCCCACAAGGTTACTATGCAGAAACAGATGTTTGCTATAAACTACAGTTCAATCCTATACCCTGCCACTGTCAACTTTCTCTTCCATATATCATCACCAAAAAATAACAAGATAATAGAAAACAAGTTTTGATTCCAGAATGATTTTGCTTGATGATGATGAATGAAGCAGAACCGACAGCTTGATTTTCATAAGTTGAATTGAACTTGCAGTGCCAAATGCAGCAACAACAGCACAAAGATTAGCAGACATGACAAGGGGAAAGAGAAGAATTTATGTGCAAAGGCATAATGCCATTTGAAAAAAAAAAAGGAGTTATGAAAATGTACAAATGCATATATGCTGAAATACTGGCAGGAAAAAAAAATATATCATCTAATATTCGAAGCAATTGTTACAGAAAGTCAAGTCTAGGTAAACAGCAAGGTAGTTTCAGGAAATAATTTAATTATATTTGGGTTATATAAGAAACCCTATCTTGGATCTTTTGGCATACAATACAAGTAATTGTAAGGAATTGCAAAGTACAATTTAGCATTTAAATGAGAAAATAGCTTCGGTGGCATACCTGAATAACACATATAGCAAATATTCCCATCATTCATTACAACCCTTAAAGAAATACTAAAAATCCCCACTTGGGATGTCTTTAGCATTCAATAAATCCAGGGAACCAAATCTGTTGGCCTGAAGTTGATTTTGACTATTAGTGACCCTACAGGACAAGGTAGAAGAGCCACATAGCTTTTCCAAGACTGTGATCTCTATGGTGATAGAATGTCATATCTTTCTTCCACACTGCAACATGCTTTAGGAAAGCAGCTGGCTAGCAGCTAAATGCTTCACCACTGCACTATCAAGTCTCCTCCAGAATATACTATGAAGACTAAAATAAAAATATTTCTCCTTTGGTTGTTCCAATTAACTGTAGTATTAATTATTTCCTCCACTTTGTGGCTTCTCAGAAGGTAAACTGAAAAATTATTATTAAAATTATTTTAGAATACAGATTTTCTTATAAATATTCTTTGTATTTTGTTCAGTAATAGGATTATTATGTATTTTTCCTGGATCAAACAATTTGAACCATAATAAGTTTATGAAATAGCTTTTATCTTTCTATGTAAATAATAGGGTTTTTTTTAAAGTCAATTCAAGCCAAAGTATGTACTATTGTTTATGTTTCTCACACACCAAGTTTCAGGTTAATAGAGTATTGTAATAGTCTCTAATTATTTGCATTAAGTGATTTAAAACTATTTCAGCTTGTTCCCTGACATAGTAATTTAATTGATAAGGTATCATGTTTGATTTCTAAGTATGGAAATTATATATTTTACTCAAGAAAATAGCCTTTATTTAGGTAATCCTCCACATAAATTTTAAAAAGTAAAAGAATCACATGTCAATTGATACAGAAATGGCATTTTACAAAATCAAATATCAATTCTTGAGTGAAAAGATAAAAAAAAAAAAACAAAAAACATCAAAAGGAATAGAAGGGAAGTTCTTCAATAAAATTAAGGGCATATTTCCAAAACCAATGGCCAATGTTAGTTTCAGTTGAGTTGCTGTTAAGTGCCTTCAGTTGGTTCTGACTCATAAAGATCCTGTATAGGTTTCTGAGGCTTTAAATCTTCACGGGAACAGAAAACCTCATTTTTCTCCCACAGAGTGGTTTCTGGGTTCTAACAGAGACCTTGCAGTTCCCAGTCCAGTGACTATGGAGTCAATATTTCTTTATGAATGGGAACCAGACAAGGATTCTCTTTATCACCTTCCTATTGAATATTGTGCTACATGTCTTTCAGCTAAAGGCCAACAGGAAACTATAGACTTCCCAGTTTCAGATGGGCTTCCAGATTAAGACAGATTAGGGAGAAGGAGATACAGATTAATTTTGAATGCTAGGCCACTGAACACATTATGAATGGCAGTGAAACACAGTCAGATAGTACCAGAATATTGAAAATTAAAATATTATGAATAACACCAGAATATTGCCAGACATAGCATCAGAAAAGAGTCCAACAAATAACATACGAAAGCACTCCAAATATGACTGGAGAAGAGTTACCTTCTCAAAGTCAAATTGACCTTGATGATTGAAATGGAGTAAAGCTTTAAAGACCTTCATTTGCTGATGGGACACAATTCAAAATGAAGAAATAACAGCTGGAAACATTCATTAACCATCAGAACATGCAATGTCTGAACCATGAAGCTAGGAAAAATAATGGGACACATAAATATCAATATCCTGTGCACTGTCCACTTTGAATCTGACCATCATATGGTTTTCTATGCTGGGAATGACAAATTGAAAAGGAATGGTGTAGCATTCATTATCAGAAAGAACATGTCAAGATCTATCTTGAAGTATAATACTACCTATGACAAGATAATATCCACATGCCTACAAGGAAGACTAGTTAATACCACTATTATTTAAATTTAGTCACCAACCACTAGAGCCAGTGATAATGAAATTAAGAAACTCTATCAACTTCTTCAGTCTGAAATGGTGAAACATTCAATCAAGATATTTCTATCACCAAGACCATATTTCCCAACTGCAGATCCTTTCTTTGTTGCTAACCTTCACTTTCCAATCACCAGAAATCATCATGCAATATCATTGCTATAATAATTATAAAATGGCTGCAAAAGTACATTGACAGGAAACTGTCAGAGGTTCAATAAGGATTCTGACAAGGATGTGGAACAAGGGAAATCACTGTTGATGTCAGATGGATCTTAGTTGAAAACACAGAATACTAGAAAGTTCTTTAACTGTGCTTTATTGACTACGTAAAGACTTTCAACTGTATGGATTATGAGAAGCTATGGATAACATTGTGAAAAATGTATTCCAGAACATTTAGTTGTGCTCATGAGGAACCTGTACACAGACCAAGAGGCAGTTGTTCAAATAGAACAAGGGGACATTGAATGGCTTAAAATCAGGAAAGGTGTGCATCAGAATTTTATTCTTTCACTAGGCTTATTCATTCTGTTTGCTGTGCAAATAATCCGATAAAATGGATTATATGAAGAAGAAGGTGTCATCAGCATTGGATTGAAACTCATTAACAACCTGTGATATGCTGATGATGCAATCAATCTTGCTTTCTGAAAGTGAAGAGGTCTTAAAATATTGCTGAAGACCAAAAACTACAGTTTTCATCTGTAAATAAATGAATGCAAAGAAAACAGAATTCTTAATTACTGGACCAATAAATAACATCATGAAAAATAGAGAAAAGTTTCAAGTTGTCATAGACTTCATTTGGCTTAGATGCACTATTAACCCTCATGAAAGCATCAGTCAAGAAATCAAAAGATGAATTGCACTTGGTGTAATTGAATGAATTGTACCTCTTTGAAGTATCAAGAGCAAAGATGTCAGTTTGAGGAATAAGCTGTGCCTAACCCAAGCCATGGTATTTTCGATAGTTCATGTGCATGTGAAAATTGGTCAATTAAGGCCATAGAAGAATTGATGCTTTTGAGTTATGGTGTTGGAGGAGAATATTAAAAGTACAATGGACTGCCAGAACAACAAAGAAATCTGAGTAGGAAGATGTACAGCCAGAATACTCCTTAGATGTCAGAAGGATGAGACTTGTCTCTAATACTTTAGACATATTATCAGGAGGGGCCAGTCCCTGAAGAAAGATATTATGGTAGATAAAGTGGTGGATCAGCAAAAAAGAGGAAGACTCTCAACGAGATGGATTTGCACAGTGGCAGCAGCAATGGGCTCAGTGATTGTGAGAATGGTGCAGGACTGGGCTGTGTTTTATCCTATTATGCATAGGGTCTCTGTGAGTCTAAACTGACTTCACGGCACCTACCAACAAATTAACAAAGAAGTAAACTATCTCTCTTTTCAGATGACATGATCCTTGGTGTTGTTGTTGTTACCTACCATTGAGTCAGTTCTGATGCATTGCGATCTTATGTATAACAGAATGAAACACTGCCTGACCCTGTGCCATCCTCACAATTGTTATGCTTGAGACATTGCTGCTGCTGCTATTTCAATAAATCTAGTTGGGGAGTGGTATTCCTCTTTTTAGCTGACCCTCCACTGTACCAAGCATGAAGTCCTTTTCTGGAGACTGGCCCCTTTTTATATCATGTCTGAAGTATGAGAGACAAAGTCTTAATTCTGACTTCTAATGAGTATTATGGCTGTACTTCTGACACTGATTTGTTTGTTCTTCTGCATCTCTATGGTACTTTCAAAATTCTTCTCCAATACCATAACTCAAATGGACTGGAGACTGGAAAGAGAATTCAAGAAGAATAAGACATACAACATAAGTAGTTTGGGGCCAGTCTCTTACCCGCTAAAAAAATAGTAGTGTCAAGAATAATAAAATGTAAAGATATACATCTGTCCTTCGTGTTGACAGAGTAAATAGTAATATAATCTTTCTCCTACACAGAACAATTGTAAAGTTGGACAAAATATATATGACTGTTTTCAGAATAGATAACAGGCACCACAGGACTGTGATTTCTGACATAAGGGAAAGAGATGGAATTGACCCAACAATTGACTAGGGTCTCTGCCTAAAACAGTTCCAGACCAGAGCACAGTTAATTAGAACCCAAGAACACCATGGTCTTTCTAGTAGAGATTGTATTTTGTGACTGTAGAGGGAACATGAGTTTAAAGGACAGGTTACTGGAAAGAAGGGAGTTAAACAGAGCTCTTTATAGAGTGCCCTTGAATATTTGGTAGAATACTAAACTGAGCATTCACAGGGCAAGACTTAGTAACGAAGATCTGGACAGAGATTTTAGATTATGCACATGGTGAGAAACAGAACTGATCAACAATTAAAAAGCCACCTTTGTAAAGACCACAGTAGGAGTGCTTGTGTGGCACTTTAGGATAAGCACTTGACTGAAAAGTCAGTTTGAACCACAAGGTCAGTGGTTCAAACTCACCAGTGGCCCCTCAGAAATCCTATACACAGGGTTGCTATGAGTTGGAACCAACTCAACAGCACATAACATCAACAAAGATGACATAAAGCCATATCTTTGAGAAAAGTTACTCTAGATTTGTTGAAAAGTATTTTTAAAAAATGCGTTGAAAGGAACATGATAATTTAACAGTTAATGCCTTGCCAACAAAATGCAACTTTCTAAAAATAAGTAAATATAGATGTTGTTGTTGATAACTGCCATCAAGTTGAGTCGATTCCGACCCATAGTGACCTTGTATAGGGTTTCTAAGGAACAACTGGTAAGCTTGATCTACCGACCTTGCATTTCAAATGACTTTAGCCCACAGTGCCACACCAGGACTTCAAATATAGCAATAAATTTAAAGGTAGCAATAAATTTAAAGCATTGACAATGTATGGTATCTAACATAAATAAAATTACAAGGCATACAGAGAAACAGACACATGGAAATTAGAGGAAATAAGAGTTAATTGATATAGAAATCAATCAAGATTGCTAAGATGTTGAAATGAATAGACCTTAAATAAAAAGAAGAATTTTTCAATTTTTCGAAGACTTTAAAGAAAATAATATGAACGAAAGTTGGACTCAGCCCTGTGGCTCAATTTTCAGCCAACCAATAGATAAGCATACTAAGGAACCAATACTAGTGAGGGACATACATCATAGAATGATCAACATTTTGAGATCAATCAACATTTATCCAAGGACAAAGTTCAGAAGGATTGGTAAAAAAGGAGGAACGGAAATAAGAAACACAGGGAGGAGGTGGGATAAATGATGTTCCATTGAGGTGAGTGGAAACATTGTGATGAAATCAAGTGTGTATGATTTATTGAATGTAAAACTGATGATCTGCTCTGTAAACTCTCACCCAATTCACAATAAAAAGTTTTTCTTTTTTTTTTAAAGAAAGCTAGAGTGGCTATGCTAAATCCATATCAAATAGACTAAACAACAACAAAATATTACTATAAATATGTTCATGTTGTTAAGTTTTTATTGTGAATTGTGTGTGATAATTTACATGGGAAAACAGCGATTTTACACTCATCATTTCATTACAATGATTACAATCCCCTCTATGCATCATCATTCAACAGTATTTGCTTCTATTCCCTCTGTTTTATTTATTTATTTATTTATTTATTTATTTATTTATTTATTTATTTATTTATTTTGTTGTTGTTATTGTTGTTGTTGTTTCGGATGTACACAAAAACACTCGGGAATATATAATACTTTAAACAACCAAAGGGCACATTCTGCCAGCCTTCTTCCTGGCTGCCAGCACACAGCTTTTCTCTTCCCATAAGTCTAGATTCCTCACCCGCTCTCTCTCGATACCATCATCTCTACCTCCATCTCTGATGTCACTGCTTCTCTGGATAGAGTCCCACATTCCACTCATGCTCTTCTCCCTTGATTGTCCTAGGGTTCTGTGTTCCTAGACTGTAAGATTAATTGCTTCCCCTTTTCTGTTAATAAAACTTCTACCTTTACAGTTGTGACATTTGCAATTAATCATGATAACAATTACTCACTATTGAATCATAATCTTATTCCTATCTCTTTTCTCCAGATCCATCTAGATAAGATGAAAACTATCCAGTGGGGAGTCTACCTTCCCTTGCACACTCTGAAACTAAACTCCCTTTTGAAAACTTTTAAGCCAGTCACTTTGTGCCTTTATAACACCCCCCCCCTCCATTTTAGGTAGCCAATGTCTAAAGTGCCCATCCCTATCAACCTGTGTACAAAGGGGATGGGAATGATCCTTGATATGAAGATTCCTTCCCTTTCAGTTGTTATTTTGAGCTACTGCATCCATATGTATAGGTTAATTTAATCAACTTACACTTGTTTCCTTTATCAAAAATAGTTTGTTTTTGTTTTTGTTTTTGTTTTTTAATCTTCCTCTAGTGGAGCTCTGGTCATTCAGCCGTAGAAGCTAGGTCAAATGAGTACTATCTGCAAGTTTGGGCATTTTTGTGCATTTTCCCTCACATCATATCACCTGGACACTTCACTCTCAGCTCTAGCTCGCCATGGCTATATCATTGTCCATGGGACCAGGAGTACCCAGGTCTCATAATACTTTGGACCAACCAGCCCTTCCTCTTCTCTCTTTCATCTCCAGGTTTACAGGAGTCTATGGAAGATGGTAGAACTCAGCCCATATCTTCATTGCTACTTTTCCTGCACCAGTAGACCAATGTGGTCACCAGAAAGCTTACATGCCTGCTCGTGTGTTCCATTTGAGTTTTGGTCTTGGATGGGTGTTTGTTCTAAAGGGATTTGATTACTTTCCTTGATGGCTCTATGGCTAACAACTTACTTGTTCTTGTAGTAGCTAAACAGACTGCCATTTTTGTTTTGGATTTTTCCTGCTTGTCTTTCATTCAAGAAGTATCTTCTGTTCCTCTAACTGCTCCAGGCTTGTCTGCTTGTCCTTTCAAGTAGGAATGTCCCACCTCAGAAGGTTCTAGATGGGACTCAGCACTCTACCTAAGGTCTTATACACTACAAAGGCTCCACAAAGCCTCTTTCACTGGTCAAATTCTAGCACTCTTTTTAGGTATTCCAATCAGTCATAGGCTGAAAACAGGTTCACAAGCTTTCTATAATCATGTTTCTAGATAATCCTTTCTATCTCACTCAAGCGACAATTCTATAATAGTAGGCAAAAGAAACCAACATTCATAAGACAGTCAAGCATCTTAACATTATTTCCCCTCTTTTACCCATTCAGACTATGCCTTGATTCCTGTATCACAGAGCCCTGTTTTTCCAAGGTTGAGCATACATCCGTATTTACCTCTGTCACATTTAGACTGTGCAAACCTGCCTAAGTGTTCTCCTATCCACCTTGTTCTTCTATCCCCTTCCCCCTACTTGTAAATTGCCCTCCCCAATGCCTAAACTATGATATGTCTGTCCCCTAACCCTACCCTGTGGTCTCCATCCCCTTCCTCCCATCCCTGGTAACCAACAAAGATTTTTTTTTTTTTTTCCATTTAGTATGAGTATCTTTTATTAAGCTTTTAAAATATTGGTCTTATGCAATACTTGTCCTTTTGTGACTGACAAATTTCACTCAGGATAATAATCCTGGTGTAGCACTGTGGGCTAATGCGTTAGACTGCCAAGTTGTTTGAACTGCAAGATCTGTGGTTCAAGTTCACCAGCTGCTCCTTGGAAACCCTATACAGGGCCACTATCAGTCAGAATAGACTCAACAGCAATTAACAACAATAACAATAATATCTTCAAGGTTCATGATGTTATTTAGCGGCTTGCTGCTTCCTTGTTATTCTTCAAGGTAACATAATATTTCATTGTGTGTATGGAGCAAAGTTTGCATATCCATTCTTCCATTGATGAGCACTTAGGCTGTCAGCAACTTTTTGCTATTGTGAATAGTGCTGTGATAAACATTGGTGTGTATAGATCCACTTATGTTCTGGCTTATATTTCTTGTGGATATACACCAAGCAGAGGAATTTCTGTATCATAAGATATTTCTATTTCCAACTTTCCCGAGGCAGTGCCATACTGTTTTACAAAGTGGTTGAAAGATTTTGCAACCCCACCAGAAATGTAGGAGGGTCCCAGTCTCTCCACATTCTCAACAGCATTTATTGTTCTCTGCTGTTATGAACTTCGCTGTTATTCCTGGTGTGAGATGATATCTCATTGTTTTAATTTGCAGCTCTGTAAGGAACTCTGGTAGCTTAGTGGTTACAAATTGGGCTGCTAACCTCAGGGTCAGCAGTTCAAAACTACCAGCTGTTCCAAGGGAGAAAGATGAGGCTTTCTGCTCCTGTAAAGATTTACAGCCTTGGAAACCCTGTTGTTGTTGTTGTTGTTGTTAAGTGCCATCGAGTCGGTTCCGACCCATAGCGACTCTGTACAGGGTTTCCGAGGGTGTAAATTTTTACGGGAGTAGAAAGCCTCATCTTTCTCCCATGGAGCGGCTGGTAGTTTCGAACCGCTGACCTTAAGGTTCACAGCCCGATTCATAACCACTACGCTAAACCCTGTACAGGGTTGCTATTAGTCAGAACTGACTCCATGGCACATAACAACAACAACAATGGTTAATGATTGTGAACATTTCTTCATGTTTTTATGGGCTGCTCGACTGTCTTCTTTGGTGAATTGTCTGTTCATGTCTTGTACCCATTTTTTGAAATTGGGTTATTTCTCTCTTTCTTGTAGAGGTGTTGTAGTTTCCCATATATTTCAGAAATTAGTCCCTTGTCTGATATGTCATTGCAAAAGATTTTTCCCCATTCTGTGGGTTCCCTTTTCACTTTTTTGATGAAATCTTTTCATGCAGATATGTTTCAAATTTTTAGTATGTCCTAATCATAAATTTTGTCTTCTTTTGTTTGTGCAATTCTCACAATGTTTGGTAGTCTTTGTGTGCCCTGTATTGTTGTTGCTGTTGTTATGTGCCATGGAGTCGGTTCCGACTCATAGTGACCCTGTACAGGGTTTCTGAGGCTGTAAATCTTTACGGGAGCAGAAAGCCTCATCTTTTATCCACAAAACAGCTGGTAGTGTCAAACTGCTGACCCTGAGGTTTACAGCCTGATTCGTAACCACTAAGATACCAGAGCTCCTTTAAAGCCCTTAAATTTGTCCCTATTTTTTCATTGATGATCTTTATAATTATGGGATCCACATTTAGGTTTTTAATCCATACTGAGTTGGTTTTTGTATATGATGTGAGATAAAAGTCTAGTTTCAATATTTTGTATATAGATTTCTAGTTCTGCCAGCACCATCTGTTGAAGAGACTATGTCTTCCCCACTCAATGTACTTTGTTCCTTTGTCAAAGACCAGTTGGCTGTATGTGAATGGGTTAAATTCTGTTCCATTGATCTATGTATCTTTCATTGTATCAGTACCAGGCTGTTTTGAACACTGTACCTGTGTAGTAAATTTTGAAATAAGGGAGTGAGAGCCCTCCAACTTTGTTCTCCTTCTTAAGTACTGTACTTACATACCCAAATTTATGAGATGCAGCTAAAGCTATATTTAAATTAAATATATATCCCCTTAAAAACAACAACAACAACAACACACACACGCACAGACCCATTGTCCTTGAGTCAGTCAACACAGAGCGACACTGCATAGGGTTTTCTAAGCTATAAATCTTTTTGCTGTTGCTGTTAAGTGTTTTTCGAGTTAGCTCCAACTCATAGAGCTTCCAAGAACTGGCTGGTGGTTTTGAACTGTTGAACTTGGAGTTATGAGTCCTGTGCTTATCCTATAGCACTACACCAAGACTCCATATGGGAGTAGAAAGCCTTATCTTTCTCCTGAAAAGCCTCTGGTGGATTTAAACTGCTAACTTTGAAGTTAACAGCCTTGTGGCAATTCCACAGTGGTTATTTTAAAGTTTAACTCCAATATCTAAATTACATGTGTGCCAGCTTCTATTATGCACTTATTTTCACTTGGTTTTCAGTCAAGGACTCTGCCATTTGATAAACATAAAGATTTTTTTTTTCTTATTTTAACACTCAAAAGTAGACCTTTTATGAAAAAATAAAACAACATTAGGTGATACCTTCCTCTAAAGATGATCCCACTATTCATGTGTCACTTTTTTGTACTGTGGTGACTTGTGTGTTGCTGTGATGGTAGAAGATATGTCACTAGTTTGTATAAATATCAGTAGGATCACCCATGGTGGACTGGTTTTGTTAGCACTTCCAGATTGAGATAGATTGGAAAGAAGGAAAGGTGAACTATTTCTGAATGTTTATCAACTTAAAACTTTGTGAAAAGCAGCATAATAAAGTCAGATATAGTGCTACCAAGATGAAAACATTATAGCAGCAGAACAATGTCAGATACAACACCTGAAGATGATACCCAAAATACAACTGACAAAGGGCTGCCTCCTCAAAGTAGAGTTGACCATAATGATGGGAATAGGGCAAATATTTTGAGACCTTTATTTTCTGATGGGTCATAGTTCAAAATGAGAAGAAACAGCTTCAAACATCCATTAATAATCAGAACATTAAATGTTCAAAGTATGAATCTAGGAAAACTGAAAGTCATCAAAAATGAAATAGAACACAGGATGATTCATATAGTAATGATCTGAAATAGACTGGTATTGGTCATTTTGAATTGGACAGTCATATGGTTTGCTATGCAGGAAACATAAAATTGAAGCAAAATGGCATCGCATTGGTTGTCAAAAAGAACATCAAAAAGAACATTTTTGAGATCTATCTTGAAGTTCAATGCTATCTGTGATAGGATAATATCCATACAACTACAAAGAAGACCAGTTAATACCACTATTATTCAAATTTAGGCACCAACTATTAAAGCCCATGATGATGAAATTGAAGAGTTCTACCAATTGTTGGAATATATGCCTTGTTGACAGAAATTATGTTGGAGATCTCATAAAAGAATTTTGCAAGACAAATGGTTTGTTCATTGCAGATAACTTTTGTAAACCACACACACATGGACTTCACCAGATGAAACACACAGGGATCAAATTAACTATATCTGTGGGAAGAGACAGTGGAGAAGCTCACTATCATCATCAAAAACAAAGCCATTCCCCATCTGTGAAACAAACCATCAAGTTCAGGCTGGAGCTGAAGAAAATTAAAATAAGCACATGAGAGCCAAAATATGACCTGAAATATATCCTACCAGGATTCAGAGATGATCTCAAGAACTGATTTGAAGCAATAGACACTAATGACTGCATATCAGAAGAGTTGTTGAATGACATCAGGAACACCACACAGGAAGAAAGGCAAGTCATTAAAAAGAGAAAAAAAGAAAAGATGTCAGAAGAGACTCTGAAAGTTACTCTTGAGTACAAGGAAGCTAAAGTGAATGGAAGAAATGAGAAAGTAAAAGAGCTGAGCAGAACATTTTAAAGGACAACTTGAAAAGACCTGGTATTACAAAATCAAAAGAGAACAAGCTCAACCTGAAGAAAAGGATCCTGGTGCAGTGCTGTAGGATAAGCACAGGACCACAAGGTCGGTTTGAACCACAAGGTCAATGGTTCAAACTCACCAGTCACTCCTCAGAAACCCTATACTGGGTTGAAATAAATCAAAACTGACTTGATGGTATTTAACAACAACCACCATGGGCAAATGTTGAATGATGCAGAAGCATCAACAGAAGATAAAAGATTTTCTGTAACAAAAATAAGTGGCTGTATCAATTATTTCAAGAGGTACCGTATTATAGAAACCAATGTATTGAAGGAAGAATTCCAAGCAGCACTGAAGGCATTGGGAAAATAAGGAATATGAATTGAAATGTTTCAACAAACTGATGCAGCACTGGATGCGCTCACTTGTCTATGTCAGATAATATGGAAGACAGCTAACTAACTGGCTAACGGGTTGGAAAATGTCCATATTTCTATTCCATCCAAATAAAGGCTACCCAATAGAATTCTGAAATCATCGAACAATATCATTAATATCACATTCAAGTAAGATTTTGTTGAAGATATTTCAAAAACCATTGTAGCAGTACAGAACAGGTAGCTGCCAGAAATTCAAGGCAAATTCCAAAAGGACATGATACGAAGATATCATTGCTGACATCACATAGATCATGGTTGAAAGCAGAGAATACCAGAAAAATGTTTACTTGTGCTTCATTAGCTATGCAAAGACCTTATACTATGTGAGTCTTAACAAATTATGGATAACATTACAAAGATTGGATATTTCGTAACACTTAATTGTGCTCACGAGGAACTTGTACATAGACCAAGAGGAAGTCATTAGAACAGATCAAGGGAATATCAAATGACTTAAAACCAGGATAGGTGTGTCCAAGGTTGTATCCTTTCACTATATTTATTCAGTCTGTATGCTGAGCAAATAATCAGAGAATTTGGATTATATGAAGAATACTGTGGCATCAGGATTGGAGGAAATGTCAGCGACAACCTGTGATAAGCACATGATACAACCTTGCTTGCTGAATGTGAAAAGCTCTTGAATTATTTGCTGAAGAAGATCAAAGACTAAAATAAAACCCTCATAACTAGACTAAAAAATTGTTGTCATTAAATGTCGTCGAGTCAGTTCTAACTCAAAGCATAGTTACATAGGGTTTCTGAGGAGGGCTGAGGAGTTTGAACCATTGACCTTGTGGTTCAAAATGACCTTATGGTCCAATGCTTATCCTATGATGCAACATACATGGAGAAAATATTGCATATCATATGGGAAAAACCAATTTTATATTCTATTACCCCAGCAAACTTATCTAAATTTATTTTGGTTTTTCAGTCTCTTACCAGAGGCTGTCTAAGATTACTAAGTATTTTCAATTTGTTCATTAAAAAAAAAAGACACAGTGTGGACTCAGGAGAGCAATTTTATAACCAAGTGAGTTTTGTAGAGATCCAATTATGGGCAGAAAGCAACAATGCATGGAAATTGTAAGAAGTGCAAAAAAATGTGGTTATTATTATTTCAAGACTCTTTCTGCTTTTTATAGTGTGTAGTTATGGAACAGCATAGAAATTTCAAATAAAGTAAGAATAGAGTACTCAATCCACTTTGTTTCTACAGATTCTCCTGTTTAGTTTTGACCTTAAATAAATCACTTTATCTCTTTGGGTTTTAATTTTTATTCATCTACAAAATGTTGAGGTTGGTGTAAATGATCCCTGATGTTCACAATCAATCTATTGTGTCATTTACTAAAATAAGCAAGCACTGTCTTTTAAAGGTCAATAAAATAGTTTGACTGTTTTTATAATTTACGGAAATTGTATTTAGGTAATATGTTTGGCAGAGAGTTAAAAATGTATTAGGGCCTGTTTGCAGAGAAGCAATTAGTATGATTTTGTAAGTCATTCATTCATTCATTTATTTTCAATGTAATGTAACAAAGAAATTGATGGACTCTTGTTTAAATTCTTGTATTTTTTTGAGATTTAAATGAATTTTAAATTATTTTTTTAGGACTTAAAATCTGTTTTTTATATCCCAATGTTTGCACATACACACACATACACATATATATACACACATCTACATTGTTGTTGTTGTTAAGTGCAATTGAGCAGGTTCAAACTAATAGTGACATTGTATAGGGTTTGCAAGCAATGACTAGTGAGCTTGAACCACCAACTTTACAGTTCAAATCAACTTTGCAGTCCAGCACATTAACCCATAGTGCCACACCAGGACCCCACATCTATATTAATTAATATATAATTAATCAAATGCTCCCAAATGTTTCTATATGGAGAGAAAAACTATCTTCATAAATTTTCATTAAAATGGTTTTTTATTTAATATTTCAATTTCCCATAGCCATTTCATATATTCATATATCTGCAAGTAATGGATGTACAAAAAAAGACCGAAATATATTTTTTTTCTCATTTCTCATACTGGTGGAGATTAATAGCTATTAAGTTTTTATTTATGTACTTATTTTCCAGTATTCTTTCAGGATATTTTGCACATTGTCAATTATTAATAATTGGTGTTACATTATTCATTTTTATCTATCATCAGCTGATGGATAAAATGTTTCAAAAGCTTAATAACTAATTTTATGGAGAATTTAAGCACGAGCCAAAACAGAATATGCAAATGCACTTCCATATAGTTGTTTGGTTGTGTGCCGTGGAGTCGATTCCGACTCATAGCGACCCTGTACAGGGTTTCGGAGGCTGTAAATCTTTACGGGAGCAGAAAGCCTCATCCTTCTCCCACAGAACAGTTGGTAGTTTCAAACTGCCGACCTTGCGGTTTGCAGCCCGATTCCAGCTTTAACAAGCATGAACACTTACTTGACTAATACTATTTATTTATACTACAGCCCTTTTCTTACCTTTCATTATTTAGAACCTCAGGCTTTAAAACACTTCGTTGTAAATTATTTCATGCTTATCTCTAGAAGATAAGGTTGCCTTGTCCTTGATTTAACTGCAATAGTATCATCACACTAAACGATCCAGATAATTAATAATAATTGCATACGTGCTAAGTATACTACAAAAATATACATTTTTGGTTTGATGATACTATTGCAGTTGGTCAGTTATGTAATGACGTAGTATACTTAGCACGTATGTAATTATTATTAATTATCTGGATCGTTTAGTGTGATGATATTTTTGCAGTTAAATCAATAATTAATAATAATTGCATACGTGCTAAGTATACTACAAAAATACACATTTTTGATGATATTATTGCAGTTGGTCAATTATGTAATGACGTAGTACTCCTCCATTCTGTGCTCTGATGTGGTCAACCTCAATTTTAACATAAAGCCAAGTTTTATACAACAATCTGGTCTTTGAAAAAGATCTCACAATTAGGGGATATATATACAACACTATATTCTAAAAACAGAGAAAGAAATAATATAAGACAACTGTGCTTTCTAAACCAAGCTCTTATACAGATTGTTTAGAGGAAATGTAAGGTAATGAATAAGAGATCACCCATATGAAAAGCAAAAATAAAACATGCGTATGGTATATCAAGCTAATAACTAAAGCAGCAATCATAGAGCCAATTTGGAGTCATGGTGGCTCTGTAGGACAAAGGACAACTGCTTCATAGTACTTTTGAGAATGTAAACTGTTATGGGGGCAGACAGCCTCATCGTTATCTGGTGGGTTTGAACTGCTGTTCTTTCAGTTAGCAGTTCAGTGTTTAACCCAAAACATCCACCTGATTTCTTAGTATAGTAGGCAGTCACCTATAAATATACACAAACAGTAAAAGAAAACTTACTCAACAAGAATTAAATATATAGTTATAAGCACATACTCTATGTTTTCATACAGTCATTACCATTCATCGATTTTATATGTAGGGCTATGCAAGTAAATGCAACGTAACTAGTTTAAAGATAAGTTTAAATTTGGCTACACATCCAGTCTTTTAACATTGGCCACAATAATAGCAAAATGTCTGCTATCAGACTATTTTGAGCATTATTAACTTTTATCTGCCAATAAAAGTCTCAAGGTATTGGACAAGAGTAAAATGGCCGTGATGGTTAAGATTTTGCCTTTACTTGGCTTGTTTCTGTTGTTGTTAAAGTGCTGTTGAGTTGGTTCCAACTCACAGGGTTTCTGAGGAGTGTTTGGTGAGTTTGAACCACTGACTTTGTGGTTAACAGTCCAGTGCTTTTCCTACAGCACTACAACAGACATAATTTTTATTGGTTTGGTAGTTATGTGATGATGCAATTGGCCAGATATGTAACGATGTAGTAATCCTTCATTCTCTAATATGGTCAACCTCCATTTTAACATAAAGCCAATTTTCACACAACAATCTGGTCTTTGAAACTTATGCATGTTGATAGTGAGGTGTGGGTATGTATTACAATGCCAGTGTTTGATACAGAGTTTCTGAAAGTGATATAAATCAGCAATTGACATCCTTAATTATTTAAAATATATTAAGAATATGCTCATTTCTAGGCAAGGCAACAAAAGTTTAAATGATACCATAAAGTCTGTTTTAATGGCAAAGTATTCTTTTGATCAAAATCTAAATGCATTTTGCCTATAATTTAAATATAGATGAATTTGAGCTCTATTATAACTAATATCACACAGTTAACAAGCAGGTGACTAGTAAGTAGTATGTTGTTGTTGTTAAGTGCCATTTAGTCAGGTCCAACCCAGAGCAATCCTGTATAAGGTTTCTGAGGAGCAGCTGGTGAGCTTGAACTGCTGACCTTGAGGATCACACTGACTTTTCAGTCCAGCTCATTAACCGAAAGCACCACACCAGGACTCCAGAAAACAGTTTGTTGCTGTTGTTAAGAGCCATTGAGTCGATTCCGACCCATAGTGACCCTGTATAGGGTTTCCGAGGACCAGCTGGTAGCAGTCTGGCACATTAACCCACAGCGCCACACCAGGACTCCAGAAAGTAGTTTAGAAGTATCCAAAGTATTTCATTTAGTAAAAAAGAGACATTCAGTTATTACTGAAATAAAAGTTTTAGTATATTATGTTTAATTTGGGCTGAACTATTTTCCAATTTCCCAATCTGCATGGCTTTAATGTACTATATTCTATTTATTTTATCAAAAACCTTACATAATACCTTCAATTAAATATTAGTCTGGAGGTAAATGATCTTAGCATGTTTTATGTGAATAATTTAGAATACATTTGATTTATATGCCTAGTATAAATTATTTCAGAATCTGAAGATATCCTGACATTTTGCAGTAGTTGTATATGAGGTTAAGTAAAATAGTACTTCAAAGTCACAGAATCACTTATTAAACAAAAATATAAAACTGTGTAATAATTGTTTCTCAACATACTTTCATTTAGGTTAATACACATCTCAAGGAGGTGTTTCTATCTCTCAACCATTTTCTGAAGAATTTTTCACTCTTCAATTTACACTTTGTCAAAATGACAGTTTTGACATACATGAAGGACTCAAATAATGTTCTTTTTCAGTGATTTAGGGGCTTTAATAAGAAAACAAATCTGAAGAGGCAAGATCAGGATTGAAAAACAGAATGGGTAAGCTTTCACAATGAGATTCTCATAAGATCGTCTTGATGCAGTCTTTATGACAATGCACCCATGAAGAATGAGGAGGTGCATTGTCATGATGGATAAAATAAATCCTGGACATAATTTTACTGGCTTTTATCTCATCAATACAATTTTCAATTATTTATAAAATTCTTCACAATAAGCCCCCTGTGTCCTTGAGAAAAATCTATCAAGATTATATACTTTTGGAATTCTCCCACTCACCATAACCTTTTTTTTTTTTTTTTTTAATTT
>NW_006408604.1:4102089-4103475 GCF_000296735.1 Chrysochloris asiatica
CCGCCATCTTTTCCGGAAGTCTGTTGTTGTATTTTAATCTCAGCTTATTGTTTGCTGTTGGTTCTCTGTTCAAAGAACTTGCCTTAGTATTTTTCTAAGTTTGGTCTTGTTTTTACAAATTCTTTCATTTCTATTTTTTTTGAAATATCCTAATTTCACCATCATATTTGAGGAAAAATTTTGCCAAATATTATCACTATTAGTTAGTAATTTTTTTTTTTTTTTTTCTTTCAGAGTTTTATATATGTCATCCCATTGTCTACTTGCCTGTATGGTTTCTGCTGAGAAATCAGTTCTTAGTTTTATTAGTTCTCCTTTGTAGGTAAATTTTCATTTTTCCTGAGTTCTTCTGAAGATTCTTATCTTATGTTTGGTTTTAGAAAGTTTGGTTATGATATATCTTGGTGATTTTCTTTAGGGATATATCCTGTTTGGCATTCATTTAGCTTCTTGAGTGCATAGACTCTCTTGTTTCATGATGTTGCAAAAGTTTTTCTCTAAGAACTCTTAACAATTTTCTCTGTTTTTTTTTTGTTTTTTTTTTTTGTCTCTTCCTGTTTTGGAATTCTGATTACATATAAGTTAGTCTTATTGATTCTCAAATAAATTTTAGGATTTCTTCAGATTTTTATTGATTAAAACTAGTCACTTGACTGCTAGTTACTTCAAATAAGACAATTCTAACTTATGCTTAAAAGTCAAAAGTAAGATATACTCTGTGAACAGCTATAGTTACAGATTGTGGTAGTTTATTTTGCATTTTATTTTTCTCTCATAAATATTCTGAGTTTTTTAAATGTTTAACAATTTTAAAACCAGTTTTAAAAACACATGACAAACCACATCAAAGTACAACTGTACTTCTTAGGGTTTTCAATACTGATTTTTTTTATTATTATTATTTAACTTTTCCTTTTAGTAGAAAATGCTTTTGGGGGCACACTTTGTCAAAACAACAATAATAGTAAAAATGAAAATACAAAATGAACTCTGTATTGTAACTCAGAAGTGCAAAGCAAATAAATCCTAGTAATTCAACTGTACTACATACTGAGAATACATTTAACACTAATTATAACAGGAAGTCTGACCAGTCCATGAAAAATGTATTCAAGAAAAAAATATATTTAATTATACAAACAATATTATTAATAATCTTGAAGATTTTAGCAAAGAAAGAAAAAGGCTGCTTGATGCTTGGGGATTAACAAAAATCTGTACATAATTCCAGCATTATGAAACACAAAAATAACACGATTTTGAGTAATGAAAGATTTACAAAATATTATCCTGGAACATAATGTGCAAAGATATTCTCAAATAACACAGTTTTAGGGTCATGAGATTACATGTACTTCATTTAATGTCAAAATGCTACTCTTGAGG
>NW_006408604.1:4103575-4106191 GCF_000296735.1 Chrysochloris asiatica
TTACTGTTTTTTATTTTTCCTGCTAGTCTTTCTTTCAAGAAGCATCTTCTGTTCTTCTAGCTGCTCCAGCTTGTCTACTTATCTTTTCAAGTGGAAATTTCCCACCTTAGAAGATTCTGGATGGGGTTCAGAATTCCACCTATGGTCTTATGCAATGCAAAGGCTCCACAGGAAGCCTTCTTAACTGGGCAACTTCTAGCCCCCTTTAAGGTATTACAATCAGTTATAGGCTGAAGACAGACTTACGAGCTTTCTACTGTGATGTTTCTGGGTATTCCTTTCTCTCCCCCTCAAGTGTCTATTTACAATGGTAGACGAGGGAAACCAAGATTCAAAAGACATCCAAGCATTTTAACATTATTCCCCTCTTTTACCCATTCAAATTATGCCTCAATCCCTGTATCCCAGAGCCCTGTTTTCCAAGTTTAAGCATACATCCTCATTTACCTCTGTCCCACTTAGCCCATGCAAATCTGCCTAATTGTTCTCCAATCCACCTTGTTCTTCCATTCCCCTCCCCCTTCTTGTGTATTTCCTCCCACCCCCCCCCAGCACCCAAGCTATCCTATGTCTATTCCCTACCCTGTGTTCTATCTACCCTTCCCTTCCTCCCTCCCCTTACCAAATCTCATATATCCCAGTGATAAGCAAATATATATATAATTCCCGCCCCCCCACACCTTTTACGGTGGGTTCTTTTTCTTACTCTTTTACAATAATGGTTCTATGCAGTATTTCTCCTTTTGTGCCTGACTAATTTCACTCAGCATAATGTCCTCAAGTTTCATCCATGTTACATGGTGACTTGTAGCTTTCTTGCTGTTCTCCAAGGTAGCATAGTATTCCATAGTGTGTATGTACCACAGTTTGTTTATTTATTCGTCAATTGATGGGTACTTAGACTGTCTCCGTCTTTTTGCTATTATAAATAATGCTGCTATGAACATTGGTTTGCATATATCTACTCATGTTATGGCTCATATTTCTTGTGGGTAAATACCAAGTAGAGGAATTGCTGGATCATAAGGCATTTCTATTTCCAACCTTATGAGGAAGCACCATATTACTTTCCAGAGTTGTTGGACCATTTTGCAATCCTACCAACAATGTAGGAGGTCACAGCCTCTCCTCAACATTGCTAGAATTTACTGTCCTCTACTTTTTAATCTTTGCTGTTATTGCTGGTGTGAGATGATATCGCATTGTTGTTTTGAAAAAAATAGGGATAAATGTGAGTGGGGCATACTAAAAATTAAAAACCTACATGCATCAAAAGACTTCACCAAAAGAATAAAAAGGGAACCCACAGAATGGGAAAAAATCTTTTGTAATGACACATCAGACCAGGGACTAATTTCTAAAATATACAGGAAACTACAATGCCTCTACAAGACAAGTAACCCAATTAAAAAATAGGCACAGGATATGAACAGACACTTCACCAAGGAGGCATCCAGGCAGCCAACAAATATATGAAGAAATGTTCATGATCACTAGCCATTACAGAGATACAAATCAAAACAATGAGATTCCTAAATCCCAATATTTTCCTTTATACTGTGATTTTTCCACTGGTGGGTGTGGGAAACTGATACCCTGTACTTTATGCTTGATCCAGAGAGCTATAGCTGCTTCTTAAAAGTAGCTTCTCAGGGTTTTCAACCCCTCTCCCACAGAGCCTGTCCTACCTGCCTCTGCCTCCTCCCAAAACGGAAGCCTCACCAGTTGTCTGCTCTGCCTTGAATTTAAATTATGAAGTAGATCCTCTCAAAAGCTACTGTTTTGATTGGAGCTTTTATTTGAAGGCATCATATTGAGATGGAGACAACTGTATTACTGCGAGAAATTGTAGCCCCTGATCTCAGACACATGTTTAAACAAGTTTTGTATAGCATAAACACATGCATTTATGAAGAGTCAGAAGACATGTTGAAACTTGCTTATGAACAGAGTAGCTAAAGTACATGAAGAAATGAAAAAGTATGAGAGATGAACAGAAAATTTCAAAGAACAGTTCACAAAAGCAAAGTAAAGTATTATAGTGAAATGTGCCAAGGCCTGGAGTTAGAAAAGTAGAAGGGAAGAAACCACTCATAAGTTCCTAAGCTGAAAGAATTGAAGAAAAATTTAAGTTTCAATATTGAAGGATTACATGGGCAAAATATCGAAAAATGCAGGAAACATTAAAAGAGGATAAAAGGAATACACAAAGTCACTGTACCCAAAATAATTGGGCAACATTCAATCTTTTCAAAAGAAACAATCTGATCAAAGACCTATGCTTTTGAAATCCAAGTTATACTAAAGACCTTAGCAAAAACAAGGCTTCAGGAATTGACAGAATACAAATTGAAAAGTTTCAACAAATGGATTCAGTGTTGGAAGCACTCACTAGGCTATGCAAAGAAATCTGGAAGACAGCTACCTGGCCCGCTGCCTGTAACAGATCAATATTTATGCCCATTCCAAAGAATGATGATCCAGCAGAATGTAGAAATTATCAAACAATATCATTAATAGCACATGCAAATAAAATTTTACTTAAGATAACTTAAAAAGTCTTACAGCAGTAAATTGACAGGAAGCTTCCAGAAATTCAAGTAGGAGTTAGAAGAC
>NW_006408604.1:4106570-4109170 GCF_000296735.1 Chrysochloris asiatica
GATTGGAAGAAGACTCACTGATAATGTGTGATATACATTTATGACACAATCTTGCTTGCTGGAAGAGAAGAGGACTTGATATACTCACTGATGAACATCAAAAACTACAGCCTTCAGTACAGATTGCACCTGGATGTAAAGAAAGCTAAAATTCTCACAATTGGACCAATAAATAATATCATGATAAAGAGAGAAGAATGAAATTCTCAAAGATTTAATTTTACTTGGGTTCACGATCAATGCTTATGTAAACAACAGTCAAAAAAATCAAAGAACCTATTGCCTTAGACAATCGGCAGCAAAGGACCTCTTTAAAATATTAAATAAAGAACAAAGAAATCATTTTGAGGACTAAGGTGCACATGATCCAAGCCATGTTATATCAAGAGAACTGGCAGTACTATAATTTTTAAAACAACTCTCCAAAGATAGTCTAAAGAGCAAAATGCATATCACTGAAGAATAAAATATTGGCCAGAAATATTGGAGCAAAAAAATCCTTGAGAATATAAACAAACATAAAGAAATAATATTTAAAAATGCTAATTTCCAAGGAAGAAAATCCTGTGGACTATTTTACCTTTGAGAGAAATTTCAGAATGATTGAATAAAAATATGGGTAAATGTGATGTTTGAAAAAAATACTATTTATTAATTTCTCAGAATTAAATAGTATTTCTTCATATCAATAAGCTCATAAAGTTCCAAACAGGATAAATAGGAATAACAAAAACATGACATCTGTAAACCATAATATATTTAAGATATTAGTGAATAAAGAGAAGATTACTAAACACAGTTGCAAGTAGAAATAACTTATCTATTGAGAAACAAAATATCTGTTAGACAAGTTAATATTGAAAAACAACACTATTCTCACAATGTTGGGAGGGAGAAAAATTGAACATAGATGCCTATAATCAGCCATTTTAAATGAGAAGCTAAAGTATAAGCATTTTGAAATATCTAGTGATTCAAATTTTTGCCTTTTTCAAATATCCTCTAAAACAGAGACAAAAACAACTTTTATTGGATAAAATTGACAATACATCATTGTTAAAAATCATATTGCCTACTGGCTGCAACAAAAAATACTAAACAAATGCTAGAATTAAAATAAAATTAGGAATCAGAAAACAAAAACTTCTGTATAATATCTTCATGATTAAATAGCAATCACTAGGGAAAAAAGAAGGAACAGATTAAGAACATTGAAAAATGGCAGACATAATTTGTAATCAAACTAAACATAAATTTTAATATTGAAAACATTATTATAAAATCAAGACTCATTTTAAATAGAAGATAATAAACAATTAAGAAAAATTTGTTGAACTAGAAGTCAGCTCAGAAGAAATTATCAGAAAGAAGTTCAGAAAGAGGGGAATATCCATTTTAAAAAATATGAAAAATCTTCCATTTTCTTTTGAAAATGTAGTTCTTCGCAGATTTCTACAAATGTTGTTTCTCCAGCATACTTTTAGATGTGTATCAAGATTTATATTTATCAAATTTCAGAACAAAGACCTTTATATTAAATTATTTATAATTACATATTATGCTCATCCATTTTCAGTTCAACTATGTTATACTAATATTTAGTTTAGAATGAAAATAAAAAATTTTACAATAAAATGTCATAGTTTCATAAAAAGCATTAGAAGAAAAATTTTACAATAAAATGTCATAGTTTCATAAAAAGCATTAGAAGAATACTAATTTATATGACAATAATTTAAGCAGAAAGATATTGCTTTCAAATAATGTTTTGTGTGCCTAACTCTTTAGATTTTAATAGATGGTTCCATCTATATCAGCATAAATTATTTCTCCCAAAATATCCATAAGATTTCACACTACAGTTACATTTTTTATTTCAGAAATATTTCTAAAACAGATTTGGTTTTGTGTTGTTGCTGAGTGTCGTCGAGTCATTTCCAACTCATAGTGATCCTGGATAGAGTTTCCAAGGAGTAGCTGGTGAGTTTGAACCACTCCAAAATCTCAGAGGCTTAACACAGGTTAACAAAAAGGCTTTTGCTCATTCAGAATCCAAGGCAGACAGAATTTCCATCTTGTGACATGCTTCCAGATCACCACAACAAGCAGAGAATGGGTGAATCCTACACTCTTCTTTCAACTTTCTATTAAAAACTGTTACATGTCATTTCCAATCACATTGCTTTATCTTTTGGGTCAGGGAGAAGAAGTAAGGAATTAGGGTTAGGACTATGACTAGGTCTATGCTAGGCCTCAGACTTCCTGTAAATAATAGGGCTATGGTTAGGACTAAGGTTAATTTTAGGGTTGCGATTTTCAGATAAGCGTTTGATCTCGTTTTAGGGATACAGTTAGTGTTGCTTTTATTTGTTTATTTTCTTGAAATCTTGGCTTCCTCTTCATTTGAAAATTCTGTAACTACACCGTCCCCGCCCCCCTTTTTTAAAAAACTTTGTATTTTGTTGTTGTTTATGCAGATTGATAACTCTGTTTCCCTGTTTTCAGTCTCGTAAATTTGTTTTACTTTGAATATTCCTGTAACTTGTCTGGGAGTTTTGTATTGTAGAATAAACACTGGACCACAAGGTCAGTTTGAATAG
>NW_006408604.1:4117589-4127850 GCF_000296735.1 Chrysochloris asiatica
GTTATGCGGTAGTTTACCGCTTCCTTGCTATTCTTTAGTGTAGCATAGTTCAATACTGATTTTTTTAAAGTAGATTACCTGGTCCTTCTTCTGAGGTGTCTCTGGGTGGACATGAACCTCCAACCAGTTGGTTAGTAGCCAACCATGCTAACGTTTGCACCAAAGGAACCTTCAGATTGTTGCATTCTTAAAGACTCCATTTTCAGACAAGATAAGATGCAGATAAATGGAAGAAGAAATAAAGGGAAGAAGAGAAGCAAGAAAACATAAAATGAAGATATTAAAGGAAAATCGAGTAAGGCATGTGGGAGCAATGGAGATATTAGGTTAATATTAATTTTATGAATTTATTTCAAAAATCAATCTTCTGTCCCTTTAGCTCAAATGCCATTAAACACAGTTTTAGGAAGTAGGTTTTCAAAATGTGCTATTTTTCCTCAACTTGTGTATATTAAGGAATACTGATGGTTCAGTGCTTAAATACTCAGGTACTAACCAAAAGAAGACCAGTTTGAACCTACCAGTTTCTCTGCTACTTAGGAGAAAGGTGTGTCAGCCTTTTCCCACAAAGATTTACAGCCTTAGAAATCCTATGAGGGAAAATTCTACTCAGCTCTATGTGATATGTGTGTGTAGGGGGGTCAGGTTCATAGAAAAAATGGAATTTCCATGAACTTTTTGAAACCCCAACTATTACTATATTCATTTCTAAACACATACACACATATTAATTTGTTCCCAGGGATTCTTAATTAGAACTTTAAATGTGATCTAACAATTCTCAGCTGTGGGTAATCCCATCCATTAACTCAGTGTCACACACAAATATGATTGACACTTTAGGGTGTTGTGACGTGAGGATGTTTCAAATTGCTGATTAAAATAGAATTCATCATCAGACACAATTTTTTTGAAGTCTCACTTCATCTTCTTTGTTCCATTAGCTCTGCTTTTACTTTAATGTTGTTGTTAAGTACCGTGGAGTCGGTTCTGACTCATAATGACCCTGCACAGGGTTTCCGAGGCTGTAAATCTTTATGAGAGCAGAACGCCTCATCTTTCGCCCATGGAACCACTGGTAGTTTCGAACTGCCAACCTTCAGGTTAGCAGCCCGATTCGTAACCACTACGCTACCAGAGCTCCTTACTTTAATGTTATTAAGGTTGATAATATGTGACTTCCATTCCATAAGCCTAGTACACTATCTCTGTTGTTGTTAGTTGCCATTAAGTTGATTTTGATGTGTAGCAACCTTAGGTACAACAGAATGAAACATTGCCTGTTCCTACACCATCATCACAATAAATGTTACCTTGGAACCCATTGCTGCTGCCACTATGTCAATTCATCTCACTGAAGGTATTGCTCTTTTTCACTGACCCTTCACTTTGTCAAGCACAATGTCCTTCCCCTGGA
The DNA here is from genome assembly GCF_000296735.1 of Chrysochloris asiatica. Taxonomy (NCBI): domain Eukaryota; kingdom Metazoa; phylum Chordata; class Mammalia; order Afrosoricida; family Chrysochloridae; genus Chrysochloris; species Chrysochloris asiatica. Next base: position 4,119,007 of record NW_006408604.1, read on the forward strand.
ACTGGTCCCTCCTAATAACATGATAAAAGTATGAGAGACAAAGTCTCACCATCCTGGCTTCCAAAGAGCATTCTGGCTGTACTTCTTCCAACACAGACTTCTTTGTTTTTCTGGCAGTTTGTGGTACTTTCAAAATTCTTCCCCAACAGCATACTCATATGTATCAATTATTTTACTTTCTTCCTTATTCATTATCCAACTTTCAGATTCACACGAGGCAGTTGAAAGTATCATTGGTTGGGTCAGGTGTATCTTAGTCCTTTTGAATACTTAAAAGAGGTCTTGAGCTGCAGATTTGCCTGATGTAATACATTATTTGATTTCTTGTCTGCTGTTTCCATAAATTTTGTAAGTAGATTCAAGCAAAAGAATTATTTGACAATTTCAAAATTGTCTCCATTTATCATGCTGGATCTATCAATTACTGGTAAATTGTGTTGAACTTAATCACTGTAAATTCTGAATATGTTTATTAGTAAATTCAAATTTTTATCATGATGAAATATTCCTGTTTATTTCCAATGAAATGTTTTAACTTTTATTTTATTTTTTCACTTTGACACAGTTTGTGTTAAAGTTTGAACCTTCTGAATTTTTATTTTTATATATGTCTATTATATAAGCATGGAGTTCTGGTGTGGTGCTGTGGGTTAATGTGCTGGACTAGAGTCGGTTTGAACTGCTGGGTCTGTGGTTCAAACTCACCAGCCACCCCTTGGAGCTCTATATGTGGTTGCTACAGGTTGTAACTGACTCAACGGCACTTAAAACAACAACAACAACATTATATAAGCACTGGGCTGCTAACAGCAAGGTTGGGAGTTCAAATCCACCAGCTATTCCTCAGAAATCCTATACAGGGTCTCTATGAGTTCTAACTGGCTTGGCGGCACTTAACAATAACAGCAACAACATTATAAAAAGTATATAAGGCAATTTTGCTATTCATTATTTTCAAACTATAAGTTTTGAACAATTTGTATATACTGTAATTAGTAATATATTTTGGTTTAGATAGGTGATAATCTACTGTTATTGTACCTTCCCTTTTCTTTCCTGTTCTGTCATCTTTGTAGTGACTATTTTGAGTATTCCATAGAGACATTAGTCTCCAGAAGTCTTTCCAGAAACAAATTTATATTCAGATATTATAAATCTACATGATTTATTTGACAGATTTTGGGTTTATAATAAAGCCAGTTGTCTTAGGCTGGGTTCTCTTAAGAAACAAAACCAGTGAAACTTACATATGTATATATGAAGAAAAGTTTATATCAAGGAAATAACACACAGTTGTAGAGACGGGAGAGTCCTAAGTCTCAGTAAGATTAACGAAGATTTGCAGATCTGATTACAGGCAGGCAGGCAGATCTGATAGGTAAGTCTGGCAGGCATGCAGGTAATAGAGCAGGTCATTGGCTCATGTTCAAAGAAGCAGAAGTCAGAAAACTAACCAGATGAAAGATCCAGACCTAGCAAAGAGGAAGCACATTTTGCCTGAGTGTCTAATATTTTGGGAGAAGTCCACATTCCCAAGGAAATATTCTTTCAATTGTTTGGCGGCTCATAACAGACCTCATCATAGAGCTAATTACATTATATTAGATCTCATTATGGGGAGAACTATATTTCAACTTCCAAACCACTGAGAATTCTGGCCCAGACAAGTTGACGCAAGACCTTAACAATCAGAGTCCTTTTGTCAATTTGGCACCTGCACATTTCTTCTTAAACTTTATACATAATTCTAAATAAAGACATATTCTAAATAAAGGCATATTTGTTCCTAATATGCTACTACTAAGATGTGCAACTGAAAACACATTGATGCCATGTGCATCTTATAATTCACAAATAAACAAAGCAAAATCATTTGATGTACACAAGAAAAATATTCATTGTAATTATAGTCCTTGTTTCTATACCAGGTCATGTGTTTGTAGCTGGTATTTAGAATAATTTCTTCCACTATTCATTCCCTATTCCCTTTTCCCTCAGTAAGTTCCTCAGCTGATCATGATTCTTTGTCTGGTGAGTTGGCCCAAACCTTCATTTCTGATGGGTCTGGAACATTAATAGTCATGTTGGAATTGATTTGCTGTAGTTTACAATTGACTTTAATCACAGGACATTGCAGTGCTAAAGGACAGCCTAAGGAATCTCCTAGGTTCCAAACATATATATATATTTTTTTACCTCCATTATGTAATGTCAACCAAATGTTCCCTTGGTAATCAGGAACAATCACGCCACCCAGTACAATAAATCTGTTTTTTGCCTGTTGACAAGGAAGTATAAGGAACCCAAAATGGCCAGGGGACATTCTTAAATTCCAGTTCAATTGAATCAGTGTTACATCTCCAGGTGGAAGTATTCCTTCCTTTGGAACTAAAATGTATAGACCCGAAGAGCACAGGATCACCAGGACAAGAAGCAAAAATTTTGCAATTGGATACCTAGGAGTAGTAACGAGTGGTGCCACCCCAATTTCCACCCTTGGTTCCTGGACCCATGCATACTAGCTGTTAGAGAAATGGAATCATGTACTAAATGCTGATTTAGAGCATATATAGCTTCCTGGAAAACATTGACCCAACCGTGCAAAGTTTTGCCACCTAGCTGGCATTGTAATTGTATCTTTTGAACATTTCATCATTCAATAAAGCCAGCTGCTTCACAGTAATGAGCAACATGGTTGTTGCTGTTGCTGTTGCTGTTAAGTGTCATCAAGTCAGTTTTGACTCATAGCAACATTGTATAGGGTTTCTTAGGAGAGGCTGATAGATTTAAACTGCCAATCTTCTGGTTCAATTCAACCTTACAGTCCAGCGCACTAACCTGTAGCACCACACTAGAATTCCATAACATGGTAAGATCAATGAATTCCATGACTTCATTTGATGTGAAGTCATGTAAAGTCATGTGAAGTCATGTGAAGTCACACTTCATTTGATGTGAAGGGGCAGTCTCTTTATCTGAGGTTTATGGGACAATAACATGAAAATATCTCTGACTAACTACCTCAATTGAATAAATAGATTCTTAGTACATATTTGCTGTTTATAGAATTGATGAAATATTCTAACAAAAAGAAAACATCTAACAACCTACATAATTGTAGTTTTCCCCATATGTAACTTTATTTTCTTACATTCCATATTCTTTCTACCATCAAAATTCTAATAAGCCATGTATGTAGCCATTGTTAAATATGTAGTTGACAACAGTGAGCTGTTCACAATGACACCTGAATTGCTTCCTTAGAAATTAAAACACATTAAAAACTCATCAATGCATCACAGAAGTTTAATTTGTTTCTCAAGCATTCGTTAGCTCAATTTTTCTAGGTCAAATTACATTGTCTATACAAATTTCCACTAGGAAGAAACTGAATACCCAATGAAATTCAGACTATATAACTGTTTCTTGCAAATATATGCTATAATCTTATGGACCATGCTTAAAATTACTTTATTATATATTTATTATGTGGTAGAAAATATTTTTATATGATCTGTCAAGATTAATGCACATTATGGATTCCTGATGCGGTGCTGTAGGCTCAGCACTGGATTGCTAACCACAAGGTTGCTAAACACACCAGCCGCTCCTTGGAAACCTATACAAGGTTGTTGTGTTAGAACAGACTCGACAGCGTGTAACAACAACTCAAGACGTTTTTTAAAAAGTAAATTAAATGATGATACTATACTATACAAAAAAAAAAAAAATTGCCAAATGGGGCCATAGGATAAGCACTGACCTCAAGGTCTGCAGTTCAAATTCACCACCTGCTCCTCGAAAACCCTATACAGGGTCACTGTGAGTCGGAACCGACTCCATGGCGTTTAACAACAACAATATAAGTTATTAACATCACCCATTAGTGTAGCGTAGTGGTTACGAATCGGGCTGCGAACCTTAAGGTCAGTAGTTCGAAACTACCAGCCGCTCCGCGGGAGAAAGATGAGGCTTTCTACTCTCGTAAAGATTTACACCCTCGGAAACCCTGTACAGGGTCGCTATGGGTCGGACCCGACTGGATGGCACTTAACAACAACAACAACAACATTAGTGTAGTAAACTGTTACAATTGATGCAGCAATATTAATACATTGCTAACTGTTTTAGATATCTAGGCTAGTATAACAACACAAGTGGATGGCTTTAAAACATAGCCATTTATTCTCCCAAGTTTAGGAGGACACAAATCCAAATTCAGAAAGACAGCTTTCTGTCTTCTGACAAGGCTTTCTCTCTGCCGTTTATTGGGTAATGTTCTTGTTTCCTTTCAACATCTGTGGGCTAAGAGTTTCTTAGAGAACTCTGTGTGTCTTGAGATTCCCTTCTGCCCAGTAGTTTCTCAGCACAAGGCCCCCAGGTCCAAAGCACATACTTTTTTTCTAGCTCTTCTTTCTTGATGATGAGCTCTTTTCTCTCTGTTTGCTACTCTCTCTTGTTTTATCTCTTGTAAAAAGAAAGGTGGTGAAGGCTACACCCAGGGAAATGTCCTTTATATCAGATCAGTGCTGTGGCCTCAGTAAGTGTGCTATATCCTGCCCTAATCCCCTTAAAGCTAATTGGCTGATCATGTCACAGAGAACAATTACATCATTATGTAACTGCCAATTACATCATTGAATAGTAATAATTGCCAGATCATTGAGAATCATGAGGCAGCAAATTGACACATTATTTGAGGGAATGCAATTCAATGAATAGCATTAACGAAAGTCCATAATTCACAGTAGGGCTCATTCTTGCTGTTGTATAGTTCTGTGGATTTTAACAAATGCATAATGTCATGTATTCATCATTACAGTATCATACAGAATAGTTACTCTTCCATAAACTTCCTGTGCTTCAAGTAGACATAGCCCCCACCTCACAACACCAGACTTCTTACTGTCATAATCTTTTTATTATTTCTGTAGCTTTGCCTTTAAGACTGGCTTCTTTCATATATGCATTTAAGATTTCTTCATGTCTTATTGTAGCTTGATAGCTAATTTATTTTTACAGCTGAATGCTATTTCATTATGTGAATGTACCACCATTTTCATTTACCTATTGAGGAACATTTTGCTGCTTCCAGTTTAGGGAAATTATGAATAAAGCTGCTATAAACCTTTGCATGCATTTTGCTCTGTAGACATATATTTTCAACTCATTTGCATAAATATCTACAAGTGTGATTTCTGAGTCATAGGGTAAGAATATGTTAGCATTGTTTAATAGTTCAGTTGTGAGGATATGCTTATTCTTTACATTCAAGTATAATCTATATTGGAGGCTATACTTATTGAACTTTCTTATTAATTGCTTTAAGTTGTCCACATTTTGGCAAGCAAGGTTATGTCATTAGTATATTGCAGTTGTTAGTGAGTCTCCCTTCATTTCTAAAGTCATGTTCTTTTTCATCTAGTTCAACTTCTTGAATTTTTTGTTCAACATACAGAATTACTAAGTAAGGTGAAAGGATACAACCCTGCTGTATACTTATAAGTATTTGAAACCACACAGTATTTGAAACCACTCTTTTTCTGTTTAAAAGACTACCTTATGATCCTGGTACAATTTCACATGAGTACAATTAAATGGCCTGTAGTATCCAGTCTTCATAATGTTATCTATAATTTGTTATGACCCACACAGTCAAATGTCTTTGAATAGTCAAAAAAAAAAAAGAAAAAAAAAAATTAAAAGTCACAGATAAACATTTTTCTGCTATTCTTTGATTTTGGCCAAGATCTATCTAGCAATAATAATGATCTCACTCATTTCAAATCCTCTTCTGAATTCATGGTGAACTTCTGACATTTCCCACATTTATAGGGCAAATGTGGTGTATGTTGTCTGTCTAATATGTTACGCAATATGGTAAAAATGAAAACTTTTGAAGATTTAATTAAAGTTCTTAATTAGTGAACTTTGAGTTATTCAAAAGGGTGATACTATTGGATGGGCTTAATCTACCAGCTGAGCCTTTTCAAAAAGGGTTCTGGCCTATCTCAAAGCAAGAGATAATCTTTTGTTGTTGCTGAATTTAAGGATATACACTGCCATGAACTCTACAGCCAGCAGGAAATCAATTTTGCCAACTTAAAGGAGTTTGTTGGAAATAGGTACTTCCCTAGTCAAGCTTCCAGGTAAGAATTCAGCCAGTAGGAATCCTTGATGTCAGTCTTATAAGACCCTGAAAGGGCATATATATGTAGTTAAGATCTGCCTGGACTTCTGACCTATAGAAAAAACAAAAACAAAAAAACTGTAATATAATAAATGAGATTTGTTATAAGACACTAAATTTTTAGTTTTTTTTTATTATTCAATAATAGCAAACTGATTCAAGTATTAGTTGATAAAGTTAATTATCTGAGTAAAGGTATTATTTTAAAATGTTGGAGAGTAGTGCTAAAATATATGAAAGGGCATCAAAATGTTCGTGGAAAAAAAGGAATGAAGATACAATGGGGTTTTTCCACTGAAATTTTGGAAAGCCCCCATATGTATTATAAAGTATATGACTAAGCATGGTATGTTTCAGGATACGTGTTGGGAACTTGAGTTTGAAGATGGTCCATTAAATAGCATTCCTTTTTTTCTGCTTGTGTTCAGAACCATTTAGTAAATAGACTCTCATTACTTTATGGAAAAGTCAACTGATCATCTATATAATGTCCTATTTCTGGACTCCTTAATATGTTCTATTGATGTGTATATCTGTATAACAAAAATATAATGCTGTGATAGCTATGTTTTACAGGTTTGCAACCAAGTCATATAAATACTTCAGGTTTGTTATTTTTCAAAATGATGGTTGGCTATTACTAGTATCTTTCTTTCCACATATATTTAAAAATCACATTGTTAATTTCTATTGCAATTAATACATGTGTTCCTCTCACATTCAAGATGCACTCACCCACTCCAATGACCCTAAAAAAATCTCATATTGTTGTAATATCAGTTTGGAATTTATAATCTTATATCCAGGATATCAGGGTCCTTAAAATTAGCTAATATTCATATGTAGACAATCTACTTAAACATAATTCTTTGGGTACATTTCATCTTCAACCGAATCCTATGAAACAAGGATACCTGGTATCTAAAGATTTAACCTCTTCTCCTACACACTCATCTATCATACAACTGTATAACAGGTGTAATAACAGAACATCTATAGACACTCCTGTCAAAAAAGAGGAAAATCAGGATGCACAGGGCATTTAATAATTGTTGTGTTGTTGTTAAGTGCCATCAAGTCGGTTTCGACCCGTAGAGACTCGGATAGGGATAGGAGCAGCTGGTGAGCTTGAACCACCAACCTTGTAGTTCAAAGGGCTTTGCAGTCTGGCGCATTAACAGTGCCACACCAGGACTCTGGTAGCATCGTAGTTACAAATCGGGCTGCGAACCACAAGGTCAGTAGTTCGAAACTACCAGCTGTTTCAGGGGAGAAAGATGAGGCGTTCTGCTCCCGTAAAGATTTACATCCTCAGAAACCCTGTACAGGGTTGCTATGAGTCAGAACCGACTCTACCGCACATAACCACTACCAGGACTCCCGTTAGCAATTATAAATTCCTTCAGGACTCTGGTGGATTAGAACTCTAGACTTGGGAACTGTTTTCCATACCCCTTTATTCTACCTCCTAGACTTGTAGATTGGATCTATGATTTAGTCTTCCTTTTTCACTATTATCAATATCTGTTTGTAGCTAAATCTTATTCTCAGACTACTTCCTTTTTGGTAGTTGGAGACTTAAAAAATCATACTCTTTATTTCTTTCAATCACAGCTAACTATTTTTGTCAGCTAATTATCTTGAAAAACATTCTAGGTCTTTTGTGAATCTAACTAGGCAACTTCATTGGATAAAATTCATATTCCTTCAAAATATGCTTTTCTCTTGTTTGGCCTTTTACTAAATTACTAAGGATAATATATGCAAAGATTTTAAAGCCTTTATTGCTTCACTGAATATTTGTAGGTTTAACAAAAGATTTTAAGGCACACTCCGTGTTTCACTGATAGGCCATATTTACCTGGTATAATCTCGATTTTATCTTTACCTTGAAACCATTTGTTAAGTTTATCATAGTTGGCTATTTGAACAGACTTGGAATTTTCAAATGTTGAAAATTCCTGGATCCCTTTTATTTAACAATTGTTCTTTTAGTTAATTCAAATCTCTTTAAAAATTCAAAGGTTTTTACAGTTTATTATAAGCAGCAAGGAAAAAATGGTGAGCCTACCTTTGCAAGTCATAAACCTTAATTTCCATAAAACCACACTGGCTGCACAGGTCAGTAATATTCAAAGGAAGAGTGGAATCTACAAGGGTGGAGTACAAGGAGAAAAGATTTATTGAGTCACTTTTTTTTTTTTTAATGCTGGTTTTCACTCATTATTCTGCTGCATCTTGTTCAATGTCTGAAAATAATCTCTTAATATATTTATGTAGTTTTCTTGTCTTTAATGGAAAGGAACATTATATAGGAATTACTTATTTATAGGTGGAAATAGAACTATGTTGCTATTAATTTATATGAAAAACACTAGGGGTGGAACATGTTTGAAAAAGTTGAAATGTTGAACTCATACTTTAACAGTACTAAAAAGATCTGAAAAGAGCATTTAAAAAAGAATATATTTTAATGTTTCTATCTTTATCCCAAATTGCTGTTGTTTAGTGCTGTCGAGTTAGTTCCAATTCATAGTGACCTTGTACAGGGTTTCCAAGGAATAGTTGATGAGTTTGAATTGCCAGCCTTGTGGTTCAAACCAACCTTGGGGTCCAGTGCTTTGACCCACAGTGCCAAACCGGGCTCCTATCTT
>NW_006408604.1:4127950-4163918 GCF_000296735.1 Chrysochloris asiatica
CTATCTTTATCCCAAATTGCTGTTGTTTAGTGCTGTCGAGTTAGTTCCAATTCATAGTGACCTTGTACAGGGTTTCCGAGGAATAGTTGATGAGTTTGAATTGCCAACCTTGTGGTTCAAACCAACCTTGGGGTCCAGTGCTTTGACCCACAGTGCCACACCGGGCTCCTATCTTAAAAAAAAAAAAAAAAAATCTCAGATTAGAAATTTCAAATAATTAAATTTGGAGTCATCAACATATAAATTACTTATAAAGTCATCTGGCTAAATAAGATCACCTCGGAAAACAGAAATATAAAGACAAAACCTGGAGCATTCAACAAATTAAAGCTTATGAAGAGGAGAAAGTTCCACAAAAGATTCAGAGAAGTACAAACTAATAAGGTATAATGAAGAACCTTGATGTTTAGTGCATAAAAATAACAATATTTGAAAGAAGAGCATTAACCTGTGCCAACTGATGACAAGTAAGTTGAGGTCCAAGAATTGATTTTTGAATTTGAAAAACAAGATCAAAATATTTTTTTAATTCCATACCCAGTATCACAAAAACATATAAAATACTTGCTAAATGACTAAATTTTCTGTTAAGTTGCATAATTTCATAGGTTAGTTCCCTTCTACAGTTTTATATTTTCTCATTTTAAGGAAATTCACTTACAACCACAGTCCTCTAAACACCATTTCATTCCAAATGCTATCTTGGGAGTTCATTTGCTGTCGCAGCTCTAAGGTGATAAAGTGGAACTGGCAGGAGAGAGGCGTATCTCATATGATATGCTTTTCTTCTACTTTTGGCCAAAAATAGAATCTAACCTTTGGTAGGAAATGAAAGAAATCCCACAGTTTAGTTAGTATGTGTTCCTTTACCCCAAAATACAAAGTAGAATACCCCTAGGCATATGTTGGAGGATAGTTTGAAATACAGTCAATATTTCTTAATGCTTTAACTGGAAATAAGGAAACTATGAGTCTGAAGTTATTAGCAGTGCATTTAAAAGGTAGTCATATGATTATATACTTAACATATTAAATATCCTAATGCTTATTCATCACTCAAATCATAAAAGTTATCCAGTCATGGATTTTGCTTCTTTATTCATACAGCAAAATTGATTTTCTAATTTTCTGTTTTAGATATTTCAATAGCTATTACCATTCATTAAATTATTTATAATTTTTGTTTTTATTTTTACATGAGAGTTTTGACTTGGACATTCAATCTTTTATATAATCCCAGATCACCAACTCTTTAAACTCAGGTATTTAATAGAGTTTAAGTATTTTTCCATTCTGAGACGAGAGAGGTCATTTTTGCATCTGTGATAGATGTCCCTCTAACTTAGCTTTGTCTTGAACACATTTTCCTCATCTTTACAGTGAGAAAGCAATAATTTATTTTACATACAATTTCAATTAAGATTAAATGAGATGACACATATAAAGCTTTCAGAAAACACAGTCCATGGTAAATATCAATTTAGTATCATCTTAGCTTTGGTTAGAATATCACAAACTAGACTTTGTAAGTTTGTTAAAGAACTCTGTCAAAATAAAATTTTTTTGTTATAGAAATTTATGGGATTATCTGTCTTCCACTGCATAGTTTCACTCACATTCTTTTGAGACCCAACTCTTTCATCCATGTAGAAAATGTTTTTCTATAATCGCATATTCCTTAGTTATTTCCTTCTCTTAAATTTATTTCTGGGCCTCAAAAGTGTTGAGACAATCTTTATCCCATGTACCAAAGTTGTAAGACAAAAAAAGTTGGGAAATGCCCATTGCCAATATATGTACAGAGGAAAAGGAATGTCATTCAGAGTGAAGAAAAGTCTTAGAGAAGGTATGACTTAAAGGAGGTTGGAGTCCTGTTCCATGTGTTCTTGAGGCTTGTTGTTGTTGTTGTCAAGTGCCATCGAGTCGATTTCCAACCCATAGTGACCCTGTATAGGGTTTCCAAGGAGTAGCTGGTGAGTTTGAACTGCCAACCTTGCAGTTCAAATGGCTTTGCAGTCTGTCGCATTAACCCACAGCGCCACACCAGGACTCCTTGTTATTATGTGTGATCAAATCAGTTTCACAGCTCCTACACACGACAGAACAAAACACTGCATAGTTCCTGCACCATCCTCTCAACTGTTGTTACCTTTGAACCCATGTTGCTGTCACTGTGTCAAGACTTCCTTGGGGGGGGGGGGTCTTTCTTTTTTTCACTGATCCTTCACTTTACCAAGTATGATGTCCTTCTCCAGTGACTGATTCCTCCTGAAAACTTGTCTGAAGTATGAGAGATGAAGTCTCTCCATCCTGTCTTCTAAAGAGTATTCTGACTATAATTCCAACACATATTTGCTTGCTCCTCTGGCAGTCCATGGTACACTTAATATTTTTCTTCAATATAATAATTCAAATTCATCAGTTCTTCTATTGTCTTACTTATTCATTGTCCAACTCTCACATGCATATGAAGCAATTAAAAATACTAAGATGCATCTTAGTCCTCAAACTGATATCTTTGCTTTTGAAAACTTAGGCAGATTTGCCTAACACAATATGTCATTGGGTTTCTTGACTGCTGGTTCCAAAATGCTGATTGTAAATCCAAGAAAAGTGATTTTTTTTGAAAGTTTCAATCTTTTCTCCATTTATCATGATATTATTTGTTGATATAGTTGTGAGGATTTTTGTTTTCCCTACATGGAGGTGCAATCCACACTAAAGACTGTGGTCTTTGGTGGTCTTCATAGTATATATTTTAAGTCTCTTTGCAGTATTTTAAGTCCTCTTCTCTTTCAGCAAGCAAGGTTGTATCATCAGCACATCACAGGTTGTTATTGAATCTTTTTCCAATCCTGATGCCATATAATCAGCTTCTCAAATTATTTGCTCTGCATGCAGATTGAATAGGTAAGGTGAAAGGACACAACCCTGAAACACACCTTTCCTGTCTTTAAACGTTTCAGTATCCCTTGTTCTGAATGACTGCCTCTTGGTTTATATACAGGTACTTCCTGAGCACAATTAAGTGTTCTGTAATACTCATTCTTTTTAATGATATCCATAGCTTGTCTTTATCCACACAGTTAAAAGCCTTTGCATTGCCAATAAAGCACAACTAAACATCTTTTTAGTATTCTCTGTTTTCAGCCAAGATTCAATTTATGTCAGCAACGATATTCCTGGTTCGATATCTTCTGAATCTGGTTTGAATTTCTGGCAGTTCCTTCTTAATGTACTGTTGCAACCGTTTTTTAAAAAATTTCAGCAAACTTTTACTAGAATGTGATATCAATTATATTGTTTAATTATTTCCACGTTCTGATGTGTCACCTTTTTTGGAATGGTCACAGATACTGATTTTTTTTGATTGGTTGGCCAAGTAACTGTTTCCAAATTTCTTGGCGTAGATGAATGAGTGCCTCCAGTACTTCATCACTGGACATAAATATGTTGAAATTTTTCAGTTTTTATTCTGTCAATTCCTGTAGTGTTTGTTTTTTTTTGTTGTTGTTGTTGTTGTTTTTGCCAATGTCTTCAGTATAGCTTGGGTTCTTCCTTCAGAACCATTGGTTCTTGATTATATGCTAACTCTTGAAATGTTTGAACTTTGACCATTTCTTTTTGATACAGGAACTCTGAATTCTCTCCATCTTTTCTTTGATGTTTCCTGCATCATTCAATATTGTGTCCATGCTGCTGGGAGCCATTGAATTGGTTCCTACTCATGGCAATCCTGTATAGTGTCTCTGAGGCTGTAAATCTTTATTAGAGTAGAAAGCCACATTTTTCTCCCTCTGAGTGACTGGTGGATTCAAATTGTTTATCTTGCAGTTCTAGCCATCACAGAATCATTCAATATAGCAAGTTGAGGCTTGAACATTTTCTTCAGAGCTTTCCAACTTGTGAAATGTTCAGCGTATTCTTCCTTTTTCATGTTCTAACTCCAGGTCTTTGCACATTTCATTATAATACTTTGCTTCCTGAGATGCCCTTTGAAATTTTCTGTTCAGTTTTTTCAATTCCTCATTTCTTCCATTCCCTTTAACTTCTCAATGATGAAAAGCAAGTTTTCAGAGTCCCTTCTGACATCCATTTTGATCTTTTCTTTCCTTCTTTTTTGTCTTTTTAGTGACCTTTGGTTTCTTCCTGTATGATGTTCTTGATGTCATTCCACAACTCATCTGATCTTAGGTCATTTGTATCTAATGCATCAAATTTGTTCTTGAGTTGATATTTAAATTCAGGTAGGATGCGTTTAAGGTCATAAATTTGCTCTGTGAACCCAATTTAATTGTTTTCAGTTTCAGTCTGAACTTGCACATGAACAATTGATGGCCTGTTCCAAACTGTGCCCTTGACCTTGCTTTGGCTGATGATATGGGACTCTTCCACCTTGTCTTCCCACAGATATATTCAGTTTGTCTCCTATGTATTCCATCTGGTGAGGTCTACATGTAAAATTATCTTTCATGTTTCAAAAAGGCATTTACAATGAATAAGTCATTGGTCTTGCACAATTCTATCATAGGATCTCCAGCATCATTTCTTTCACCAAGTCCATATTCTCCAAATATTGAACCTCTTTTTTTTCCAATGCTTGCATTCCAATCACTAGTAATTATCAATTTATCTTGATTACATGTTTGATAAATTTCAGACTGAAGAAGTTAGTAGAGTTCTTCAATTTCAACGTCATTGGCTTCAAAGGTTGGTGCACAAAAATTTGAGTAATAGTAGAATTAACTGCTCTTCCTTGTAGATATATGGATATTATCTTATCAGAGACAGTATTGTACTTCAAGATAGATCTTGGAATATTAGTTTTAATGATGAATGTGATACCAATCTTCTTGAATCGGTGTTCCCAGCATAGTAATTGTCAGATTCAAAATGGCCAACAACACGCAATTTCAACTCACTCACACTTAGGATATTGATCTTTATAAGTTTCATTTCATTTTTGATAATATCCAATTTTCCTATATTCACACTTCATTCATTCTGTGTTCTGATTATTAATGGATGTTTGCAACTGTTTGTTCACATTTTGAGTTGTATCATATCAGCAAAAGAAGATCTCAAAAAGTTTGCTCCATTTACATCGTTATGGTCAACTCTATTTTGACATGACAGCTCGTTCTCATTATATTTTGAGTGCCTTCCTATCAGAGGGGCACATCTTCTGGGACTATATCTCACAATGTTCTGCTTACTATTCAATGTTTTCATCTTTCTGGCACTATATCTGACAATGTTCCACTTCTATTAATAAGGTTTTCAGTGGCTAAATATTCAGGTGTATTCTTCCTCTCCTTCCTAATCTGCCTTAATCTGAAAGGTCCTCTGAAATCTGTGCACTCTGAGTTATCCTGCTGAAATTTAAAATTTTGTTAGCAAGGCTTCCAGGATGACAGCAACATGCAAGGCACCACAGTATGAAAAATTGACAGACATGTGTTAGAAGCCTGAGGCTTAATATATCTTTTTCCATTTTGATTGTTCCATAAAATATTTGATTTTTTTCACTTGTTTATCCTCACTTATAAAAGTTTCTAGTTTTTATGCTTTTCTTCGTCAGTCATGGTATTAATTTCTAATTCCATGCTGCTATTGTGTTTTTCTTCACTTATGCTGGTGTCCAAGGATTCAACCTCTTCTCCAATGACCACATTCAAAACCCAAGAGGATAGTTAGCAGCTGCTTTAAGTATTTGATTGTACCTCTAAATAATTTCAGCCTCAAAATTACTATTTTTATTAATCACTAATCCCCTCTTTGACTAAACTAAATTTTATTTTATTTGGTTCTTTACAAACGTCCGTTCCTTTTGTTTCACCTCACTTAGTGCAGCTTTTATTAACTATCTCAACTTTTAAATGGCTTCCATTACTTCCATCTTGGTGACCTATCATTACCAAGGTAAACTTTCTAAATGAATATCAAATAACAGTGCTTTATACTTAACAAATAACAATTTTAGACTCCATTTAGGTATAAAATCAGTGTGCTGAAAACTTTTGCACAACAGACCCACATTTTCAGTATCAACATTCAACTAACAGGTTCCTTAGTACCACTACTGCACACATGTCTTATGAAGCAACCATATTACATTTAATTGGTGTCCCTGTATTCTCCAGGGTACTATATATTGTCTTCCCATTGTAAATGTTATATTCTTTCTAGAGTGCCCTTAAATTCTCGATCAAACAAAAATCTTCTTTTTCTTTAGACAAATTAAGCATCTATTTTCAAGGTGAGAAGTAGCCTTTTTTTTTTTTTTTTTTTTACTTTTTATTATGAATTGAGTGAAGATTTACATGGCAGATCATCAGTTTTACATTCAACAGATCACATACTTATTTCAATAATTGCAATCACCTCTGTAGCATCACTTATTCTGCTTCCTCCATTTGATTTGTTTCCATTCCTACTTCTTTTCCAAATTTTTTGAATTTTGTCCTTAAATAAATGCTAAGCCCTTGTGATCTCTAAAAGATCCAAAGAGCTTAGTATACCTCACTAGTGTTGTCTTCATAACTGCCTATATATTGCTTGCCTAAAAACTTGAGTCAAAAGAGTGACTTCAGTTCCAAACATGAAGGATGACCAACAGCAATAGTCTCAGAGTTCTTCCATTCTCTTTTTGAACAATAAACTTAGTCTTTTTTTATAGTTTTGCATCACGTTTTCTCCTGCTCGTTCCAGGATTGGCTAATGTGAGTAGTTGGTAATGACAACTGGACACCATTTAGTTTTTCTGATCTCAGGATTGTATAGAGAATGGTGTTCACATGCTCCAATAGTGCATTGGACTAATTCCAAGATACTTTCCAAGTGTCTTCAGTTTTCATCACTCTTCTTTCATCTGCACTGGGAGAGACCAATAACTGTATCTTAGTTGCTGCTCATGAACTTTTAAGATCCTAGTTACTATTCACCAAAGCAGAATGTAGACAATCGTTATAGCTCTAGATTTTATATTTCGGTCTTCAATACACCTTGAGTTTGTTTTTGTATATGGTGTGATGTATGGATCTTTTTTTTATTTTATTTTTTTATTTTTTGTTTGTTTGTTTTTCAAAATGAATCCACTTTTTTTTTTTTTTTTTTTTTCAAAAATGAATCCACTTTTCTTCCCTCACTAGTTTATTTTGGTAAAAGGCAGGAAATCTCATTTTTCTATAAGGAAAATCTGCTTCTAAGTGATAATTTGAAAATCTTGATATATATTATGTATTTAAAAAGACACAAAATAATGGAGAAGTGGGAGTACCAGATTAGGAACTGTAACATTGTAATGACTTGCCTAAAACAAAAAACAGCACACGCACTAATTGATGCAAACTAAACACGTATATAAACAGCACAATACTGTGGTACCCAATCACGAGACAATCCCATACATATCATTACAACTGTTATAATAAACCTTTGGGATACTCAATTTACTCCCAAGAAAACATCATTAAGTCTTTAAAAATCTTCTTCTCACCCTCCTTCACGGGAGGATATTTCTAGACACTAGCTTTCCTATCTGAGATTCAAATATAGGAAACAGAGTCCAAAGGTGCTTTAATTGATGAAACCTCAAGTGTTGTTTTCACTCTTGAATTTTGGATAGTAAATAGTCCATGGGGAACACATGACAGAATATGACAGAAGAGTTGTTACATTAAATATTTTGATGGGACTTGATTGATGATAAAGCTTTATGACATGCTTGAGCAACGCACTGAAGGGGATCCCATCTGAGTTAATACTTTGTCCAACCACTGTAGAAGTCCATTCAGATGAAGTTCAATTCAGCAAGGAGTACCTGTTACCATCTGCCTTTTGTACTCTGCTTCTCATCTTTTCATGAAGTTCATCCTGATGGTGTGTATTCTAGTGAGCTGGTACACGGTTTCAAAGCCCTGATTAACAGACTGAGCCAGAAGAGCAGCAAATTCCTGATCATTGAAGATTTTGAGATTACAACCTGGTGGAATTTTGTATACTGTTGCAGAGTACCAGCCATATCTCTGATTATAATTGGGGCTCTACACAAATTTTGCACTATCACTCAGGCACTCAGCAAAAACTACCTTACCTATGTAATACAGTCGCACTCCTCTTCCTACATGCCTTCCTGTCATTTCTACTTTAGCGTTATTGTTAACGTTGGACACTCTGAATTGGATGGATCTGTGAAACCGTGAGTGAGGGCTGTGAAGCATGGAAGGTCTCCCCAACTCTCTGGTTTAGTTCATAATATGCTATTGAACACCAAAATGCAGGTTCTGAGTAAGTAACAGTCTGCAAATCTGAGCTATGATTAAAGGAGGAAAGAACAGTGGGAGACAGTTCCACTGGAGATCCTGTAATACTTTGGTTCAACTGTTGATCATTTGTTTCTCCATCTTCACTAATATATCCAGGAGGTGGTGTTTCTGGGATGTAATTACTCTGTTGCTTAATCCCTGCTGGGAAATTTGTTTTTTTCTGGAATGGAGTGTGTATAATTATCCACAGGCGGTAGTTCTGCTAAGATCTCAGTGTGGCGGGATACTAATACTGGAGGCAACACTGGTGTCTCAACTCACTGGTAATGATAAGGATTTACACATATTTTGTCCTTTTTAAGATTAAAAGCATATTCGAAGCTTTCAATGGTTTTGAGTTCATGGTGACTATGAAGGGCTGTCCAAAGCCATTGTCAACTAATACATAATATGAGGCAATTCTTTCCTTTGAGACACCTTAAGATGACCATTAAGAGACCTGGTTTTTGAAGCTGAAAGCCTGTTGCATCACTCTGATCTATCATATTTGTTGTACTCAGTCCCCAAATTTCAGAGCAAGTGCTTGGTATGGTAAAACACTTAGTATTACAATTTTGAGAGGTGATGGCTGTTTCAAGCTCATCTAATCATCCTGTTTCTTTAGCTTCTTCACCAAACTTTTAATGTCCTTCTCACACCACTTTTCTTCCTATTCATTCTGCTGTCCTCTACTGGCTTCCCCAGACCCACCAGCTGATTTCTTCCATCCCAGCAATCTCTTGACAACTGGTAGAATGAATGGCAAGATGGGAATGTTTGTACCAAAGGCAGCAATCCACACCCAGAAAATATCTTTCTCTAGTTACCCTGCACTAGGGCTCCAGGTTCCTCCAGTCAGACCTGGGGGTCCAGGACCTTTTGTTCCTTCCTCGTCCAAATGGGATGCAGGGGACTGGGAGGAGAAGAGGGGAATCTGAAGTAGTGTTTTATAATTTCTTTGTATAAGTCTTGTTTATCTAGTTAGATTTTTTCCTAAGTATTTCTTCTTTTGGTAGTGTAGTGGTTACGAATCGGGCTGCTAACCTCAAGGTCAGAAGTTCAAAACTACCAGTTGTTCCGAGGGAGAAAGATGAAGCTTTCTGCTCCTATAAAGATTTACAGCCTCGGAAACTCTGTGCAGGGCCACTATGAGTCAGAACCGACTCCACGGTTCTTAACAACAACAACATTGTAAATTGTGGGTTCCTGCTATAGCATTGTAGGATAAGTACTGGACTGCAAAGTCAGTTTGAACCACAAGATCGATAGTTGAAACCCACCAGCTATTCCTTGGAAGCCCTATACAGGGTCTCTGAGTCAGAACTGACTCAGTGGCGCTTAGTAACAATAACATTATAGGTGGTATTATTTTGCTGATTTCCTTTTGAGAGTTGTCTTTATTAGTGTAAAGGAATCAATTTTTATATGTTAATCTTGTACCCTGTCACTTTGCTGAAAGAGTTCCAAATTTTTTCTTGAGGCATCTTTAGGATTTTCTAAGTATAGGAGCATATCGTTGCAAAAAGAGAGAGTTTTACTTTGCTGAAAGAGTTCCAAAATTTTCTTGATTAGTCTTTAGGATTTTCTAAGTATAGGAGCATATCGTTGCAAAAAGAGAGTTTTACTTCTTTGCCAATTTGGATGCATTCAATTTCTCTGTCTTGCCTTATAACTCTGTCTAAGACTTCCAACACAGTATTGAACAGGAGTGGTAATAAATGACATTCTTGTCTGATTCCTGTTCACAAAGGGAATGCTTTCAGTTTCTCTCCAATGGGAATAATGTTGGATATGTACTATTGTTGCTGTTAAGTGCCATGGAGCTGGTTCATTGAATTTGTATAGATGCTCTTAATTATGTTGAGAAATTTCCCTACTGTTTCTGCTTTTTTAGTGTTTTTATCAGGAATTGCTGTTGAATTTTGTTAAATGTGTTTTTGGGTTTTTTGCAGCAATTGATATGATCATGCAGTTTTTTTTTCCCTTGGAATGGGCTCCTTATATTATGCCTCTACAAAAATACATTTACCTTAATTACCACTCTTCAGTAGCTGGACTTCTAAAGAGTCAAGTTTCAATATTTAAACTTTGAGGCCATGTTATGCTGACTAATGCGCTTTTGTGTTTTTTCAGGTGTTTAACTTTGCTAGCTGTCAAAATTATATGTTGACTTTAATTGGATTAAATTCAGGGCACATCAAATTTGTAACCAGTTTCAAGATACAACATCTGTTCATTTTCTTAGCTTTACAAACTTTATCACTGTTAGTTAAAAATTATAGTAATTTAGTGCAAATTATTCTTTCCAGTCTTTAACAAAGTATGCTAATATTTAACACAATATATACAAATATAACAAAAACACATTTTCTTGTTCTGAAAATTTCTGGTTATTATTATTTTTAATTTACTTAAGAGAAAGTTTATTTTATAGCATAGAAAAAAAGAAGACAAGATTTTTTTTTTACCATATTAAAAAGAGGACAAAATGAAAAGAACTGGCTTTAATTCTGACTACTTTATATTCTCTAGAACTTCCTGTTTATTTGTTTTTTCACCTCCAAAATGTAACAATGATCAATTGTGAAAATTTCAGACAACATGCATCAATATATTTTGTATTTTACAATTGTAGTTTTGGTTTTTACAACGTATATTCATCTCTCTCTCTCTCTCTTTTTTTTTTTTTTTTTTAATGCATTAGAGCCTGTAGTCTAAAGGCATTTGGTCTGTGGAAGACTGTGGCAAGCAGTCAGAGTCCTAACTCCATCTTGAGGCTTGACATAAGTTTAGACGCCATCTTGAATACTACACACACAGCTGATAGCTGAGCTACCAGTCACCTTAACAATTCTAGGAAATCAGGGAGATGGATTGGCACAGTGGCAGCAGCAATGGTCTCAAGCTTAGCAATGATTGTGAGGTTGGTGTAGTATCAGACAGTGTTTTGTTCTGTTGTGCGTAATGTCGCTATGACTCAGTACTGACTCTAGGGCACCTAAAAACACCAACAACAGGGAGAAGCAGCTTTACTCTCAGGCAGTGTATATGAAAGCAGTTTAAGGCTACTTCCCTAACCAGCCTAAGAAGGGGTAGTCTCACTCTCAGGGACTTAATGGAAATTGAAATATTGAGATCCCATGATTATGAGTCCCACCCTGGTTTTTGGAGCACCTTAGAACAAACCTGTAAACTTTTCTAATCTGCAATAGTTCTCTTCCTGCTTCCTTAATCCATAGTCTGGCCTGCATCTGTGACAAAATGATTTGTCTTTTTTTGTGTGTGTGTGTGTGACAAAATAGTCACCATTTTGTGACAAAATTCCTATGTTCCCTGTGAATTATAATTAAAACACAAATGTTAAACTTTTGGACACCATTTTGATCTCATGCTGATGATCTCCCTCATCCAAATGATTTTCTTTGTTGTGTCTTTATCCTGCTTAAGATTTAATAAAAGGGTCTCTATAAAGTACATTTGAATTGGTGGTCTTTTCTCCCCAATAGCAAGAAAACTTAAGATGTATCTGTAATGAATATATTCAAAATCTTCATATACTTTGTGTTAATCTCAAATAAAATTTCATATATTGACTCATTAGTTTACCAATCTCATCAGTTATTTGCAAATGGTGTGGAGGAGACAGTATCCTAATAGCATGGATTTACCAATTTAAACAAAATGGAATCAGTTTAGTCATTAGGTCTCAAGAAACAAGGACCTGCAGATAAAGAAGTTAGTTAAAAAGTTAGCCAAGATGACTTCATGGTCCTAGAAGAACAGGATTCGCTTAAGTCCAACCAGAAACTAAGCAGCTGAGACCATACAATTAGAACATTTGAGGGAGTTTATTGCCTTATTATTTCTTGTTACAAAAAATGCTCTCTTGATGTTAAAATAGATTAAGTGTACATTCAAATGTAACTTACCCTAAATAATATGCCTGGCCTTTATGAATGACAGGACAGTCCTGAGAGATTATTCTCCCTGTGTTCCAGAGTGCTGGATTTCTGTTAAGCTTGCATTGGATCTCTCCCTGTCTTTGTAATTGACTATGGTGACAGTGGGCAAACCCTCATTTTGGTTTGGCAACAATCCATCCTCCTCTGACCTCACAAGTGGGAAGGTGTACAATCACCACCAGCATTAGTTCACGACTTGATGAGGTGGAAATCAGACATGCCTTAACCTTTCAACCTTCTCTTACAATTTTACCCAAATTTTCTTCAGCTTCAGCCTGCACTTGCATATGAGCAATTGATTATCTGTTCCACAGTCTGCCCTGACCTTATTTTGGCTCATGATATGGAGCTTTTCCACCATCTCTTTCCACAGATGTAGTCAATTTGATTTTTGTGTATGCCATTTTGTGAGGTCCATGTATATAGTCTTCTTTTATGTTGTTTATAAACGTATTTGCAATGAAGAAGTCATTGGTCTTGCAACATTCTATCATGTCTTCAACAGTAAGTAGTTGTTATCATGACTAATTGCGATAGTCACAACTGTAAATGTAGAAGTTTTGTAACATAAAGGAGGGAAGTAGTTAATCTTACATTCCAGGAACAGAGAACTCTAGGACCATCAAGGGAGAAGATCATGAGCAGAATGTGGAACCCTATCCAGAGAAGCAGTGACACCAGAGATGGAGTCAGAGATGAGGACATGGAGAGAGAGATCAGTGGAGGACTCTAGACTCATGGATACAGAGAGGCTGTGTGCTGGCAGCCAGAAGGCAGGCTTGCAGAATGTGCCCTTTAGTTGTTAAAATGGTTATATATTCCTGAGTATTATAGTGTACATCCCTCCCCCCTCAAAAAAGAGAGAGCGAATAGAAGCAAATACTGTTAAATGATGTTGCACAAAGGGGATTGTAATCATTGCAATGAAACAAAGAATGTAAAACTGATGTTATCCTATGTAAACTATCACTCAATTCGCAATAAAAACTTTTAAAAATAAAAGAAATTCATAGAAGTAGATAAAGGATATGTGAAGAAACAATATAAAAAACAAGTTGGTATTTTTGCTTAATAAAATTTTGTATTATTTTCTAGCAGAAAAAAAAAAATCTATCATGTCCTCTCAAGCATTGTATCTCTAACCAAGGCCATGTTTTCTGACTGTTGATCCTTCCTCTTTGTTTCCAACCTTTGCCTTACAATCACAAGTAATTATCAATACATCTTGATTGCATGTTTGATCAATTTCAAACTGAAGAAGTTTGTAGAATTCTTCAATTTCACCATCACTGGCTTTAGTGATTGGTGCATAAATTTGAATAATAATGGTATTAACTAGTCTTTCCTGTGGTGGTGATGGTTAGATGTCATGGAGTCAGTTCCGACTCATAGGGATCCTGTATAGAGTTCCCAAGGGTGTAAATCTTTACAGGAACAGAGAGCCTATTTTTATCCTATCACAGACAGTGTTGTGCTTCAAGACAGATCTTGATATAGTCTTTTTGATGATGAATGAGATACCATCTGTCTTCAATTTGTCATTTCCAGCATAGTAAACCCTGTGATTATCATATTCAAAGTGGCCAATACTAGTCCATTTCAGCTCAATAATGTTTATGCATCCCATTTCATTTTGTTCCAATTATTAACTGATGTTTACAGCTGTTTTTCTACATTTTGAGTTGTGCCCCATCTGCAAATGAAGGTCCCAATGTCTCTACTCTATTTGTGTCATCACAGTCAATTCTACTTTGAAGAGGAATCTCTTCCCCAATCATATTTTGAGTGCTATCCAACCTGAGGAGCTCATCTTCTGGCACTATATCTGACAATATTCTGCTGCTCTTCATCATGTTTCAATATTCCGTATTCTGGTTCTGACAGTGTTACACTGTCATTTATAAGGTTTTCAGTGACTCAATATTCAGAACTAGTCCATCTCTATTTCTTCCTAGTCTATCTCTGTCTAGAAGCTCAGCTGAAACCTATCCACCTGTTGGTGTTTAAAATATCCATGGCATAGCTTCTAGATCACAGCAACATGCAAGCCACCACAGTATGACAAACTGACAGATGAATAGTGATAAAACCTAACAGGATGGCAAAATTGACCAATTCTCTCATTAGGTTTTCATGGTTTTACAATCTAATTAGCCTTGTTAGCAATAATTTAGAACTGAGTCATATCATTCTATCTACAATTTCTTCCATCTTCTCTTACCCAGATTCATCAGGGAAATGAGTTGTTTGGTGTGAGTTATAAAGACTGCATGAAAGAGCTTTATGAAGTAAGTTACTGCACTACAATTGTTTTATCTATATTGCACCTAATCTGCTTACTGATGATCAATACATAGTTCTCAGTGGAGGAGTTTTCTTTTCTTTTTTTCAGGAAAGGAAAATGTTGAAGAAAATTTAAGATCAGATATGGTTATTTTATGTAATATACAATGTAGAATAAGCACTGAACTGCTAACCACAAGGTTGGCCATTTAAACCTATAAGTTGCTCCTCAGAAACTCTATACAGGATTTTTATGTGTGAGAACTGACTCAGCACACAACAACAACAACAATATTTAGACATTCTCAGTGTTTTGTAACTTGCTTTATTTTTTGTGAATTTCCCTCATAAGTAAAGATGTGACTATTTCACTTGCTCTACAACTTGCAAGTAAACTTTTCATTTTTTTTGATTTTTTTTTTTTTTTGATCACCTAGGAATCATTAGTAGCCCATCAAATTTCTCATTACTTTCATTTTGATAAATGGGAGTCTTTTTATACCATTTGTATAGTTTATATCATAAATATATTTTTTTACTTTTTAAAAATTCACTATTTCCTTAAACCTGTTTAAATTTATGTACAAAATAATATGTGAACTCTTTTTTTCTCCAATAATAGGGTGTCTTAGTTACCTAGTGCTGCTAAAACAAAAATAAGACAATTAGTTGGATTTGAAAATAGAAATCTATTCCTCAGAAGTTAGAATCTAGGTTGCTGGCTCTAGGGAAATTCTTTCTCGCTTTGTTGGTTCTAGAGAAGGTTCTTGTCATTTTTGTACTTCTGCTCCTGGGTGATTTTCATGTGGCTTGGCCCCATCTCTGCTAGTTTCTTGCATTTCTTGGTAAACCTTCTCCTTTTATTGCTCAAAAGAGAGTGATTGAAGACATACCTACACTAATACTTCAGCTTCAGCCTGAACTTGCATATGAGGAATTGATCAGGGTCAGCTGGCCCCTGACCTTGTTTGGGCTGATGATAATTGAGTTTTTCCATTGCCTTTTCCCACAGATGTGAGCAATTTTATTCTATCTCATGAGGTTCATTTATGTTGTTGAAAAAAGGTATTTGCAATGAATTGAACTGACTTCACAATTCAATTCAGTCTGAATTGACTTCACAGCACCTAGCAACAACACACTAATTCTGTCTCATTACCATAACAAAGAAACCCCATTTCCAAATTGAAATATAACAAATAAAAACCAAAAAATTAAAAATTCACTGTCATTGAGTCACTTCTGACTCGTTGTTGTTGTTGTTAAGTATTGTCAAGTCAGTTCTGATTTATAGTGACCCAGTAGAGTTTTTGAGGGGCAGTTCATGAGTTTGAACTATCAACCGTGTTGGTTTACAGTTCAGTGCTATTGTTAAGTGTCATCCAAATGATTCTGACTCATAGAGACTCTATGCACAACAGAACAAAACACTACCTGATCCTGCACCACCCTCCTTATTGTTATATTTAAGCCCACTGCTGCTGCCACTCTATCAACCTCACTGGGGGTGGGGGTCTTCCTTTTTGTCACTGCTCCTCCACTTTACCAAGAGTCTTATCAACTAGTACTGCTATAACAGAAAAACCACAAGTGGTTGCCTTTAATGAATAGAAATTTATTCTTTATCAATTTATAAGGCTACAAGTCCAAATTCAGAGTGCCTGTTCTTGAGGAAGGTTTCCTCTTTGTCAGCTCTAGGGAAATGTCCTTGTCTCCTTTCAGCATCTATAGATGCTATAGATCCACTCACAGATCCTGGTGTGGCACTGTAGGATAAGCACTGGACTGTGAACCACAAGGTTAGCAGTTCATGTCTACCAGCTGCTCCTTGGAAAACCTGTACAGGGTGACTATGAGATGGAATCGACTTAATGGCACTTAACAACAACATCCTACCTTTAGTCATCTTATTGGTTTATCAATCAAATCACATCATGGGGAATTTGATGTTGGTGGTAAGTGCCATTGATTTGGTTCTGACTGATAGCAGCCCTGTTTAGGGTTTCTGAGGAGCGGGTGGTAAGTTTGAACCATTGACCTTGTGGTTCAGCTGACCTTGGTTTTCAGTACATTATTCCACAGCATCACCCCAGGACTCCTCATGGAGGATAGCTATATCTTAACTGACAAACCACTGAGAATCTCGGCCCAGTCAAGTTGACACAAAACATTAACTACCACACCAAGCATAATGTCCTTCTCCAACAACAGGCCACTCTTAATAATGTCTGAAGTATGAATGATGAAGTCTCATCATTCTGGCTTTAAAGAAGTATTCTGACTGTACTTTTTCCAACACAGATTTCTTTGTACTTCTGACAGACCATGGTATTTTAAATAGTTTTCTCCAACACCATAGTCCAAAAGCATCAATTCTTCTATGGTCTTCCTTACTCACTATTCAACTTTCCCATGCATATGTGGTTATTGAGAATACCATGGCTTGTGTCAGGCACACCTTAGTCATCAAAACTAATATCTTTGCTCTTGAACACTTTAAAGAAGTCTTGTGCTGCAGAGTTGCCTAATGCAATACATTCTTTGATTTCTTGACTGCTGTTTCTCTATGAGAATTGATTGTGGATACAAGCAAAATGAAGTCTTTGACAACTTCAATCTTTTCTCCATTTGTCATGACATTATTTACTGGTCCAGTTATGAAGAATTTTCTCTTCTTTACATTGAGGTGCAATCCATACTGAAGGCTTCATCAGTAAATATTTTAAGTATTTAGCTTTCAGCAAGCAAGGCTATATTATTTGCTGATCTCAGATTGTTAATAAAATCTTCCTCCTCTCCTGAAGTTACAATCTTCTTCATATATTATTTGCTCAGAGGAGCTGTGGTAGAGTAGTGGGCAATGTTTTAGGCTGCTAACCTTCAGGTCAGAAGTTTGAGTCTATCAACACGCTGTGTGAGAAAGGTAAGGTTTTCTGCTCCTGTAAAGATTTATAACTTTAGAAACCCAGAGTCAATATGAGTTAAATTCACAACACACTACCACCACCATCACAATAAGCGTGGTCAAAGAATACAATCTTGGTGCACACCTTTCCTGATTTTAAACCATTCTTTATACCCTTGTTCTATTCTAAAAGCTGCCTCATGAGCACAATTATGTGTTCTGGAATATCCATTCTTCAATATGTTGTTCATAACTTGTCATGATCCACACAATCATAAACCTTTGTATAGTCAATAAACCACAAGTAAACATCTTTCTGGTGTTCTCTGCTTCCAACCAAAAACCATCTGATGTTGCTTGTTCCATGTTCTCTTCTGAATCCTACTTGAATTTCTGATAGTTCTGTCAATGTTCAATTGCAACGTTTTTAATTATATTCAGCAAAATTTTACTTGCATGTGATATTAATAATATTATGAGATGATTTCTACATTCCGTTGGGCCACATTTCAGAATGAGCATAAATATGGAATCGATAGGTTGTCCTGGTAGTTGTCTTCCAAATTTCTTGGCATAGATGAGTGAGTGCCTACTGTATAGCATCAGAGTCTCCATCTACTTACTCCATATCTCCACGTCAGCTTCTCTGCCTCCATTTCCGGTGTGGTTGCTTTTCTGGATAGGGTCCCACTCTCCACTCTTCTCCCTGGATGGTCCCAGGGTCCTCTGCTCCTGGACTGCAGGATCAACCACTCCCCTCCTTTAATTACAAAATATCTACCTTTATATTTGCAACAATCACAATCAGTACTGATATCAATTATTCACTATTGAACCATAAGAGTCTTATCCCCATTTCCTTTCACTAGCCCCATCTAAACAGATTAGAAACCACTACAGTGGAGATTCTACCTTCCCCCACAACCTCTGAAACTAAACTCCCTCTTGAAAACTTGTAAGCCCATCACTTCATGCCTTTGTTGTTGTTGTTGTTAGGTGCCATCGAGTCGCTGCTGACTCAAAGTGACCTTATGCACAGCAGAACGAAACACTGCCTGATCCTGGACCAAACTTACTATTTTTGCCATGCTTGAGCCCATTGATGCTGCCACTTGGCCTATCCGTCTCGCTGGGGGTCTTCCTCTTTTTCTCTGACCCTCTACCTTACCTTTGTAGACCCCCATTTTGGATAGCCAATGTCTAAGTTGCCCATCCCTGTCAACCCTGTGTACCGAGGGTATGGAAATGATCCTTGCTGTAAAGATTCGTTCCCTCTTTTAAGCTACTACATCCAGAAGTATAGGTCAAGTTCATCAAATTGTAGCCGATTACTCTTTTTTTCCTCTTCTTTTTCCACTAGTCAAATTCTGATCATCCAACCATTGAAGCCAGGTCAAATGGGTGTCATTTGCAAGTATGGGTGTTCTTGTGCATCTCCCCTAATTCATATCAGTTGGACACTTCAATCTCCACTCTAGTACTCTGTGACTATGTCCCTGGTCATGGGCCCAGGAGTCCCCAGGTCTTGCTATACTGCTGGCCAACCAGGTCTCAATCAAGGTTGACAGGAATCTACTGAACATGGTCAGACTTAGCCCATTGCTTCATTGGTGCTTTTCCCCTACTTCCCCTTATTGGTAGACCAACATGGTCACCAGCAAGATTGCATGCCTGCTCGTGTATTCCCTTTGAGTTTCAGTCCTGAAAGAGGGTTTGCCCTGAGGGGACTTGATTGCTTACCTTGATGGCTCCCTAGTGAACAATATGCTTGTTCTTATAGTAGTTAATCAGATTGACATTATTGTTTTTGATGTTTCCTGCTGGTCATCTTTCAGGAAGTATCTTCTGTTCCTCTAGCTGCTCCAGGCTAATCTGCTTTTCTTTTCAAGTGGAAATTTCCCACCTCAGAAGATTCTGGATATGGATCAGGATTCCACCTAATGTCTTATATACTGCAAAGACTCCACAGGAAGCCTGTCTCACTGGGCAAGTTCTAGTCCCATTTTAAGTATTACAATCAGTTATAGACTGAAGATGGACTTACAAGCTTTCTATAATGATGTTTCTGGCTATTCCTTTCTCTCCCCCTCAAGTGTCTATGCTACAATAATAGGCAAGGGAAACCAAGATTCATAAGACGGTCAAGCATCTTAACATTATCTCTCCTCTTTACCCATTCAAACTATGCCTCAATCCTGTATAACAGAGATCTGTTCCAAGGTTGAGCATACATCACTATTTACCTCTATCTTTCTTGTCTTTTTAATGATCTTTATCTTCCTTCCTGTATGATGCTCTTAATGTCATCCCACAATTCTAGTTTTTGGTCATTAGTGTCTAATGCACCAAATCTGTTCTTGAATAGTCTTTAAATTCAAGCAAAATATATTTAAGTAATTTTTCAGTTTCCATGAACTCCCTTTAATTTTTCAGCTTCAGCCTGCACTTGCATATGACCAATTAATGGTTTGCTCCACAGTCTTCCATTAACCTTGTTTTAATGGATGATATTGAACATTTCTACCATCTTTACCTACAGATATACACAATTTGATTCCTGTGTATTCCATCTGGTGAGGTCCCATGTATATAGTCATTGTAGAAAAAGGTATTTGGCATGAATAAACTGTTTTTGTTTTTAAGTGCCATCCAGTTGACGCCAACCAATAACAAACCTGTATAGAGTTTCCAAGGAGTGGCTGATGAGCTTGCATGTCTGACCTTGTGGATCAAACCGACTTTGCATTCCAGCCAGCATAGTAGCCCACAACACCACACCAGGACTTCCAAGCCATTGGTATTGCAAAATTCTGTCATGTGATCTCCAGGATCATTTCTATCACTAAGGTCACATTTTCTGTTTATCATTCCTCTTTGTTTCCAATCTTTGCATTCCAATCACCAGTTATTATCAATATATTTTGAATATACGTTTGATCAATTACAGACAGAAAATATTGGTCAAATTCTTCAATTTAATCATCACTGGTTTTCATGGTTGGTTCATAAATTGGAATAATAGTGGTATTAAGTGTTCCTGTTTGTAGGTATATGAATATTACTGTATCTCAGACAGCATTGCACTTCAAGATAGATCTTTAAATGTTCTTTTGATGATGAATGACATGCCATTCCTCTTCAATTTGTCATTGTTGGCATAATAAACCTATGCCAAATTCCAAGTGGTTATCCTTTGTCCATTTCAGTTCACTAATGCCTAGGATATCAATCTTTTTGTGTTTCATTTAAGTTTTGACAGCTTCCAATTTTTCTAGATTCATACCTTTTACATTCCATGTTCTGATTACTAATGGATGTTTGCAGCTGTTTCTCCTCTGTGTGAATTGTGTCCCATCAACACATGAAGGCCCAGAAAGTTTTACTCCATTTAAATAATTATGGTCAACTCTACTTTGAGGAGGCAACTTTTTCTTGTCATATTTTGAGTGACTTCCAACCTGAGGGGCTCATCTTCTGGTACTATGTGTGGCAATGTTCTGATGATAATCATAATATTTTCATCATCCAAAACCATACCAGATACCATTTTTCTGCTATTCATAACATTTTTATCTTCTGATTCTATATAAGATGAGGTTTCTCCTTTATTCATAAGATTTTCAGTGGCTAATCATTCTGAAGTAGTCTGCTTCTCTTTCTTCCTTGACTGTCTTAGTCTGGAATCTCTACTAAAATCTTTCCACATGGGTGACCCTGTTGGTATTTAAAATACTGGTGGCATATCTTCCAATATCACAGCAAAACACATTTAACACATTGTGTTAAACTAACAGATAAATATTCTGACTTGTTACGGCATGAATGAGGTATGCTGGTCCTGTCCCACTATCTTGCTGAAGAATCAATAGGGCATAGACAAAACAGGCACATGAAAGAAACCAGAGAGACAGAGGTGTGAACTAGCAAGATTTATTAACACATAGACATTTTCACAAAAATGTGAACCATCTACTACTCATGAGTGGAGAGAGTGTTTACTGAGTTCGTCATTTCACTTTTTATGATGTTCTCCAGGGTGGTTTCCAGATCCCCTGATAACTGTCTTCTGATCCTTATGTTTTCCTTTCATAATTAGGACCCATTATTGGTAATTTTTTCTTGAGTATGAAGTAACTCTTTCCCATAATTCAGTCTGTTATAATTGTATTCATGAGCTAATTTAATGTAATGGCATTATGATTAACTCCTTGGTCCCATCAGGTCAGTTTTAGTCTTCTCTGTATATGCCTGATTTGGGGGAAAGTCCCTTTACCCATCTTCCTCCTAGTTGATATTTCTGATTGGGTGAAGTGCATCTGGAGATTGCTCTGGTTAATTTATAGCCAACCTCTCTTCCTTCTTCTAACTGCCTAGCACTATTCATAGTAACCCTGTGTAGGATTCCTAGGATTGTAAATTAAGGGAGAAGACATCCTCATCTATCTCCTTTGAATCCTCGGATAGGTTTGAATCACTGACCCTGTGGTTAAAAGTTCAATATTTATTCAATAGTGCCTCCTAGACTACAAATCACAGGTATGGTGGTGGTGGTTATGTGCCATGCAGTCAGTTCTGACTCATAGCGACCCTGTACAGGGTTTCTGAAGCTGTATATCTTTACAGGAGCAGAAAGCCTCGTCTTTCTCCGGCAGAAGAGCTGATAGTTTCAAACTGGTGACCTTAAGGTTCGCAGCCTGATTCATAACCACTATTCTACTAGAGCTCCTTAGGGGTTAGAATTTACATTACATAGTTTTGGGGAACAAAATTCAATCTATAGCAAGAGCTGATTTTTTTTTTTTGGTTAAAAATTCCAAAGATATAACTAAGTTCTAGATAAAGCATTTAAAATATATCTCAATAACACTGAATAGCTAAATTGGTAATAAATAAATGCTAAATAAAAATCTGAGAAAAAAGTTAACCTACAAATATATTAACAACGTATCTTTTGCTTAGAAGGGATTTTCCTATACTTCACATAAGAAAATGAGACATCAAGGTTCAAGTTGAGACAAATCAGAAGCCTTCTACTCACTAATCTGGAAACAAAAAGACCACTCAATTAAAGATGAAGCAAAACCAAACATTCTTAGCTCTTTATACTCCCTTCAAGTGTGCTAATTAACTTTGTTTAGAATATAAGACTTCCAGGTGCATAAAAGAAAATAAGATAAGAAAGTGGCCCTTAGAGAATTTTTTTTTTTTTAATTCAGGGTGTGCATAGTTTGACTAGGCTACATAAACTACAGTAATGGATTTAATTTGAGTTGGTCTCCAACTAACAGTTATCCATGCTCCTCACTAAAGTAAAGGGAATCCCTCACTATGCAAAAATACTAGTTCTCAAAGAATCCCACCAAAATGTTTCAGTGAAAAATAACAGTATAAGATAATCAAGTACATAAAAGAAAAAGGACTACAGAAGCAAGAACCAATAAAACAGCAAACAACAGACATACACTTGCCACTATCTTCAAATAATGGTACCAGTTTACCCAGATTGAAAAGCAATCATGATTTAAATGTTTTAAGAAATAGTAACAATGAAATGTGAATAAAAGATAGAGATCCATAAAAACATCATTGCATACTGGCAAAAAAAGGAATAAATAGAACTTCCTTAAAATTAAATATACAATAAGTAACATTAAAATTAGTGTGGGACAGGGTAAACCCTCCTTTCAAGACTAAGACTCAATGGGAATACACGAGCAGACATGCACTCTTATTGGTGGCCACGTTCATCACCGATAAGGGGAAGTGAGGGAAAAACAGCAATGAAGCTGCGAGCTAAGCCCTACAATGTTCAGTAGACTCCTGTGAACGTGGGTGGAGACCTAGTTGGCCAGCAGTGTGGCAAGACCTGGAGAGTCTTGGGCCCAGAGTCAGTGACATAGCCACAGAGGACTAAAGTGAAGAGTGAATCATCCAGCTGATAAGAAGAGAGGACATATGCATAAGAACACCCACACTTGCAGATAATACCAACTTAACCTGGCTTCAATGACTGGATGATCAGAGCTCAACTAGAAGAAGAAAGAAGAGGGAAAAAAAAGAGTAATCTGATACAATTTGATGAACTTGACCTACACCTATGGATGCAGTAGCGCAAAATAGGGAACAAATCTTTACAGCGAGGACAATTCCCACCCTCTCTATACACAGAGTAAATGGGGATGGGCAGCTTAGACATTGGCTACTCAAAATGGTGGGCCTACAAAGGCAAGAAGTGACTGGCTTACAAGCTTTCAAGAGAGAGCCTAGATCCAGAGGGCACAGAGGAAAGTAGAATCTCCACTGGATAGTATCCAATCTGTCTGGGAGGGGATGATGAAAGGAGATGGGTATAGGTCTCTTGTGGTACAATAGTGAATAATTGTTATTAGGACTAACTGTGAGGGTTGGAAATGTAAAGGTAGACATTTTTTTTTTTGTAGCAAAAGGAGGGGAGTGATTGACTTTGCAATCCAGGAGCAGAAGGCCCTGGGACCATCAAGGGAGAAGAGCAGAGTGTGGGACCCTACCTAGAAAAACAGTGACGCCAGAGATGGATGCAGAGACGATGATGGGGAGAAATGGAGTGGCTGAGGACACTAGACCCAGAGAAGGAGAGGGGCTGTGTGCTGATGACCGGGGGCATGGGGGAGGCTTGTGGGGTATTCCCTTTGGTTGGTTGATGATGCATGGAGGGGATTGTTACCATGACAATGAAACAATATATGATAGGATGAATATAAAAGTAATGTTCTCCCATGTAAACTAACACATAATTCATGATAAAACATTAAAAAAATTAGTACGGGCATGGTTGGTTAACTATTGGATGCAACATAAGAAATAGTAAAATTGAAGATAAATCTGAGTAAATGATATAAAATATAAAAAGAAGATAGAAGTATAGAAAATGCAGAGGAGCTGGTAAAAGAACTTGAAGATATAAATCTCCATGTAATCAGTTGGAATCCCAGCAAAGAAAGCATTGTAATAATAAATGATTGGAACGTGTTCCAACTAGAGAAAGAAAACAGAGCACATATTGAAAAGAAATTCAAGCATTATAGTAAAATAATATATATGAAGAGAAAACAACAAAAATGTAGCTGATGGGGGTGGGCAGCTGGAGATAAAAGGGACATTATCTTCAAAAGGCAAAGTTTAGAGTGGTGATTAATTTCTCAACCATAACCACGAAAGTCACAAAGCAGTGAAATCTTATTTACAATATGTTAAAGGTGACTACTTGCAAATCTAGAATGCTATAGTCTGCATAAGTATAGTAAAAAAAAAAAGAAATAAAAACTGTTTGGCAAATTTTGTGCATAACCAGTTGAACCTTATACAGAAAATTCTAATGTATGCTTAGACAGAATAACATGGATTCCAAGTGGAAGATCTGAGCTTCAAGAAAAAAAATAAAGAAGACAGTTAATGTAAATAAGTATTAGTTACATAAAACGGATAATAATAATAGAAAGTAAGATTTAAAAAAATATACTTAAAATAACCTAAAACATCTATTTGTAAAGGGACAAAATGAATTTGTTCTTTAAGATTTTTATATTAATTAGTATAATAGTAAAACTTTACTTTGTCTTTTGATTAGCTGTGTTGACAGTGATGTGCCATGGAGTCAGTTCCGACTCATAGTGAC
Organism: Chrysochloris asiatica; assembly: GCF_000296735.1. Lineage (NCBI taxonomy): Eukaryota > Metazoa > Chordata > Mammalia > Afrosoricida > Chrysochloridae > Chrysochloris > Chrysochloris asiatica. The sequence goes on from NW_006408604.1 coordinate 4,153,061, forward strand.
CCTATATAGGTTTTCCAAGGCTGTAAAATCTTTATGGGGTCAGAAAGCCTCATCTTTCTTATATGGAACAGCTGGTAGTTTTGAACTACTGAGATTAGCAGTGAGATTAGCAGTCCAATTTGTAACCGCTATGCTACCAGAGCTCCCTGTTTTGATAAGTGTACTCACTTTAATTTTTCTGGTAATCACTAAAAAAACAAACAAACAACAAAAAACCCTTTGTTTGATTATTCTAAATAGGTAGTTAGTGGGTGGAAATAGAAAATGAATTTTAAAATGCTCAAAATAAAAAGGCACATGACAACAATAACCAAATGTGGGAATAAAAAGAAAGAAAAGAAATATGAAATGAAAGTAAGTTGGGAAATATCCCAAATAAGATAATTATTCAATCTTCATTTTGAGTAGTGGTTACATCCATTGTGAATTGATTAAATGCTCCAGTTTGATGAAAAGAACTGCCATTGGGAAAACCAATACTATGTATTAGTTGTTGATTCTAAAGCATAGCAACCCTATGCAGGATTTGAACCTTGTATTGCCTTACAGTTAGCAATCCAGTGCTTATCCTAAAATGCCGCATCAGTTCTCATATACAAGACAAACTTAAAATAAAAGAATACAAAATGTGTGAAAGTAATGTGGCAAAAAATACATCTTATGCAAACTTTATTTTCAAACACACATATAAATTCTACCAAGAATTGAATATGTATAAAGATATGGTACAACTGGAACTCATATGCTATTGTGATGATGGTGCCAGTCAATTCTACTACTTTGGAAAATAAATTGACATTATCTAGTATTCTTGAGAATATTCATATCCTATTGCTTATTTATTGAAATAATTATTTATATTGGTAAAGTCAATTTCCATGTGCATTTGGATCAATAAGTGAGAATATTCAAAGTAGAACTGTAATAGCTCAAAATTCCCCAACAACAGAATGGAATACAAATTACAAAATATTCATATTGTGGAATATTAAGCAGCAGGAAAATGAACAGGCTACAGCTTCAATGTACATATTTTATAACACAATATTGAGTAAGAAAAACAAACAATAGGAATAATAATGCACTATTCTGTTTATAAAGGAGCTCTGATAGTGTAGTGATTACAGGTTGGGCTGTTAACCCTTAGGACAGCAGTTCAAAACTACCAGCTGCTCCACAGGAGAAAGACAGGCTTTATGGTCCAGTAAAGATTTAAAGCCTTGGAAACCCTATGCAGGATCGCTATGAGTTAGAACTAACTCTACAGCACACCACCACTACCATTCTGTTTATATGAAGTTCAAAATCAGGAAACACAAAACCAAGAATTGGCAATAATGACCAATGGGCAAATCTGTCCTTCTACATGCTTTTTGTAAATAAAGCTTTCTAGAAACACATACACACTCATTGTGATTGCAGATTGTCTATGGCTGCATTTGGGCTTCAAGGGAAGAGTTGACTAGTGGCAGCAAGACTCTATAGGCTGCAAAGTTTAAAACATTTACTACATTGTCTTTTTAGAAAGTTTGCTAATCACTGAACTGAACTAAACATATAGGTGTGAATATATAAGTGCTAAAAATTTAAGGGAAAACAGACACACACATGCACAAAACTAAGGGCATGAAAATAATGAAAAATGAATTTCACTTTTTCTTTTGGAGTTGAGAGAAAGGACTGTGATTACAAAGGGAAGCACAGAGGGTTTATGTCATTGCAGGGGTTGATTTCTTTGTCTACATTATATGTTTGCTTCAGATGCACTCACTTTACAAAGATTAATTAAACTGTTCATGTACTTATATATATTTTTGTTACTATTTCCCAATTACTCATATTTAAAATGTTTTAAAGGAAAATTAAAACAAAAAAACTAAACAAAGGAAACCAACCAATAAAAACAAAGCAAAACAAACTGATATGCCATGGCTCTTCCTAAGCATATTATCCTGAATTACATGTGATTATTATTGATTTCCTAATTCCGACTCCCAATTTCAGTAGTTTCCACATTCTTCTTTCTTGTGATCAATTCAAGAAAGACATCACTTGCAATTAGTGCCTTTGACTTCTCATCAAATAAAACATATACCTAACTGAACTTGGTATCGTGTGCAATCTAACATAGATATTTATATTTAGTAAAGTCTCTTGAGATCAGAAATTGCCTTCTGTTCATTTTCAAATCTTTCTACCTAGAAAAAAATACCTTGATGCTGTATACGGCCGAGTCGGTTCCAACTTATTGTGTCCTCTGTATAGGGTTTCTGAGAGTAACTTATGGGTATGAACTTCTGACCTTGAAGTTAGCCTTCCAATGTTTATCCTGTATCCTATCAATTATTATTTTTTAATTAATGAAAAATGCATCAGTCATTTATTTCCAAGTTAAACAGCTAGAATTCTAAATGCAGATCAGATATTTATACTCTATCAATTCTCTGAATATTCCTTTTCTAACTTGCAAAAAAGATGAGTAAATAAAGCTAAGTAAATTTATTTAAAAAAAATTAGTAAACAATATCTCGTAAAACAGTATACAAGGAAGCCAACTTCTGACTAATTTTAGAATGATAAATTCTCCTATTTTAGACACATTTTTAACTGAGCCACTAGTGTTATATTAAAAAGACATGCAGCGTTGACAAAAAGCCTGTTCCAAATGTGGAGCTGATTAAAGTTCTGAAATTTTGAGGGAATGCTAACGTGCTGGTTCAAGGCTCCAAAACTTCCACTTCTCCAGATGGAGTGTTGTTAATATTCTGGATTTGTGGCATTGCACTATTTTGAAACAAATAAAGTGAAGCAGTAAAAAGTAAGTTTGCTTGCCATATGGCTGTTTATTTCTGTGTGTAGAGGCTAACTGTGAAATATGTGGCTCCTCAATATGGGACAGTCACACATTCACACCGGTGCACCTGCTTGAGCACGAGGAATCCTTCTTTTAGATGACATTAAATTCACGGTATGATGATTTGAAGAATTTTCCTCATCATTTATATGACTGTAGGGAGACATCTGGCTTAGAAGACATGGAAATGAGATTATATACTAGTAACTTTTATCCTTTAAAGCATATGTATTATTTAACTATGAAAAAGAGCTCTTTCAGGTAAGCAAAAGAACATAAAAGAATAAGAAGATGACTTAATGCTGTCAGAAGGCTTGTATTCCAGTTTTACCTGTAACAAGGATTTCTAATGTAGCCTTGAGCAAGATGTGACATTTCTCTACCGAATCTATTTCACCTTGATAATTGGAATTTAAATAATAGAATAATAGAGTTAAAAATTTCTCAAAAATGGATCTAGGTTTGCCTCCAGGAAAGATACAATAAGGATACCAAAAGAAGCATTTTCTTCCTTCATAAAGCGACAACTTCTGGTCTTAATCACTACGAGCTGCTTTCAGTGTCAAGGTTCAACTTGTTCTTTGAAATTTGCTTTCTCTTGTCCTACTGGAGAGTCAGGGAAAGAGTGACCCCTTACAATCCTACAGAGGATTTTAAAGTGCTGCTCTCAGGCTATAATAAGAGGTAAAGAGATTGCTAGAATAAATATTCTCTGCTTACATTTGGGCCCAATACTCTTATACTTAGTAATGGATGTCTCTTCCCAGGCACAAGTGTTTATGTTTAATGGTGATTTTCAATGTCTTACTTAAGCTTTCCTTCAGATCTTTCATAGAAATAGCATGTTTTATTGAATAAGTTTTCAATCCTTTTTTTTCAAGATTTCAGTCTCAATATCTTGAACTCTGATAATATAAATATATTAATCAATAAGCATTCAATCAATGAGGACAGGCGGTATTTTGTTCTGTTGTGCATAGGGTCGCTATGAGTCGGTACCAACTTGATGGCACATAACAACATAACAACAACAACAACAACAACAAATTCATTATTTATGTGTATAATATAAAGACTTTAAAGAGGTCTTGTGCAGCATATTTGCCTAATGCAATACATTGTTTCATTTCTTGGCTGCTGCTTCCATAAATAATGATTGTTGATCCAAGCAAGACCAAGTATTTGACAACTTCAACCTTTTTGCACTGATCATGATGTTATCTATTAGTTCAGTTATGAGGATTTTTGTTTTCTTTACATTGAGATGCATCCCATACTGAAAGCTGTAGTCTTTGACCTTCATCCGTATTTTATGTTCTCTTCAATTCTAGCAAGAAAGGTTGTATCATCTGCATATCACAAGTTGTTAATGAGTCTTCCTCCAATCTTGATTACATGTTTTTCTTCATATATCTTTAAAGTGTTCAAGGGCAAAGATGTCAGCTTGAGGACTAAGGTATGACTGGTGAAGCCATGGTATTTTTAATCACCTCATATGCATGTGAAACTTGGACAATGAATAAGGAAGACCGTCAAAAAATTGATGCATTTGAGATGTGGTATTGGAGAAGAATACTGAAAGTACCATGGACTGCCATAAGAACAAACAAAACAGAATGCCCCTTAGAAGCTAGGATGGTGAGACTTCATCTTTCATACTTTGGACCAATCCCTGGAGAAAGATAGCATGCTTGGTAAAGTGAAAAGTCAGTGAAAAAGAGGATGGATTGGCAAAGTCGCAGCATCAATGAGCTGAAGAGTAGCAGCAACTGTGAGAATGGCTCAGGACTGCAGTGTTTCATTCTGTTGTATATAGAGTCACTATAAGTCAAAAGTGATTCTAGGGCACTTAATAACAGCAACATAATAGAAAACCTTCAGACATTCAAATTTTTGTTAGTGCTAAACACCATGCATATATTTGTTATTGTTGTTATGTGCCATGGAGTCAGTTCTGACTCATAGCTACCCTGTACAGGGTTTCCGAGACTGTAAATCTTTACAGGAGCAGAAAAGCCTTATCTTTCTCCCGTGGAACAGCTGGTAGTTTTGAACTGCTGACCTTGTGGTTCGCAGCCCGATTCGTAACCACTACACTACCAGAGCTCCTTTATTAAGCAGTGCTTATTACCAGAAAGGTATTCATGGTTTATATATTATGGATATACAATATCTTAACCTAGTTTGAGAAACATATTCAATTTATGGAAATAATTTTATTTTGAAAAACTATACTCTTATAAATATGAGACCATTTATTTTTTTTTAATACTGGGATTTATGTTCTCTCCAATCCTTACATAGTACCTGTCTTCCCTTTCAAAAGTTCCAATACTAATCAACTTTCAAGGCTCATTTTACCAAAACTGCTTTACCAGAAACCTCAGCAATGTCACCATTTCTGAAAACTTTTAAACTTTATTGCTGTTTCTATCACCTGAGTGTTGTACTAAATCACCTAGCATATATGCTCTCATGAAAACAAAGTAAATCAGTTTGTTTCCACGATACATACATCCACACACACCCAAACAGCATTATGTCAAATACTATGAATTCTGACAAAGCCCTAAGGTAAACCAGTGAAAATGGAATGCTGACCTGGCAGTTGAAGACAAGCTTCTATCTGTTTAATAACTCAGTTTAAAGAATACTTGATAAATGGGTGAATAGATTAACTTGCTTCCATAAATCAATCACCACCTGATTTAAGCTTATATTAATCTTTAATTATTGTCAAAGAACAGCTTGGTTTTTAAAAAACTAAACAGAAATTTATATGATGATTTTGTAGGAATCTCCACTTCCTTATCTTCAGAGTCTATTTAGGGTCATTAATTTTTGCAGTTCTCCCAGAAATATGATACCTTTGGTTAGCTGTTTGGTATTGAGATGCTATCGAGGAGTTAACCTTTAGTTTTTCCTGCCATTCAAAGCAAGTTTTTCCTGCCATTCATCCAAGTGGAGATGGATGAATTAAATAGAATGTGCATTCAATAGATTGGTATCAAAATAAATAATTTGAATCAAAGCTAAGGAACCTCCAGTTGAAGAATCCCCAATCTTCCATAAGCAGTTGCAAATAAACCTGATTGACCTTTTCCTAGAAGGAAGCATAATCTTTACTTCTTTTTTAGTAAACAAATCTGCTCTTTGCCCTAGAAAGAAGCACTATCTTACCTTCCATATTTATTTGCTACATAAAAACTCTTATAAAGACAGTCCAAATAAAACATACAGAAATTCATATATCTGGTAAAAATTTATCCAAAAATGATGGACCCATGAAGAATTGTCCCCCTAACACAGGTTTGAATTGGCTTAAAACTGTAAAATGAGTGATAGGTAGGTTTCTTCCAAATGCAGTATTGAACTCCAACCGATCCGAATTCTTCCCATTTTATAGATTAATACTTTTGTAAGATGCTGGTTTCTCCCCTAATTAAATGTGGTTTTTCAATGCATGTGCAAAGGGAGATTTCTCTGAGCCCTTTGAGTGACAGTGTCAGTACAAGGTGTTGTTGGGAGAGGATAAGCAGGTAAAACATAATAAATCCAAACAACATTTCTATCATTTTAACCTTTGGATCCCTTTTTCCACATAATCACAGGGAAGATTTGGAATTTTGGCCATATGGTATATAAACCCACATTAAAAAAGAAAAAAAAAAAACAAAATAACTCACATTGAAACCAGGTTTTATTCATAATGTTAGAAATGATTTTTACTATTTGAGTAAACATTAAACCCAAAATCTCTGATAAATGCATGCATATAGATTATATATTCATCATGAAACTCTGAATTAGCCTTTAAACTCTATTTATATGCATATTTTTCATGTTCTTGCTGATAAAAAGTAAATTTTGCAATCATTTTGACACCTTTGATGTTGTTAGTTGTTGAGTCAATTCCTAGTCTGACTCATGACTTAATGTGCAGATTGAAATGCATAATACAGTTTATAAGGTTTTGACCTTTTGCAAGGAGAGTACCGCTACTGTATTGCAAGACCTCTCTGGATGGGTTCAAGCCACCAACATTGTGACCACTAATCAAGTGGTAACAGTTTGTATCACCCAGAGAATCCCTATTTTAGAATCTAGTAGTCTTAATAAACTCTCCATTGTTATAGTGTAATCTCATTTTGATTAAAAATATGGAAACAGTGAGAATTATTGGAGTTGGATCCTGTGGAGAACAGATAAGTCCTTGCTAGACAATTTACTCAGATGAAAGTTTGATGACTCAGTGTTTTGAGATTTACCTAAGTCTGGCCAAGTTTCTACATCCATGTCTCAGGGTTCCTCTTTTTTCTAATTAATGCCCTTTGACACTGCAATTTGATAAGGCTGAGAATTCAACTTGCAACTTTCTCATTCTTCCCATGAATTCAAAATTTTGTTCTGTTTTTAACAATGGATGACTATAGCTTACAAATAAAAAGATAACCTTTTATGGTTTAAGCACTCTGAATCTTTATCCTTGCCTTGTGTGTGCGGCAAGTTTAAGATTCTGAGTTTATCATATGCATTTATAAATTATTTTTGTTTCAAATTTAATTAGCAAATTTATATTTTAACTTTTAGAAATCTACAGCATTAACTTTTGTTGTTGTTTTTAAGTTTTTATATTGAATTGAGTGATAGTTTACATGGGAAAACATCCGTTTTACACTCATTGTTTCATTGCAAATGATTACAATCTTCTCTGTGCATTGTCATTCAACAGTATTTGTTTCCATTCCCTCTGGTTTGTTTTATATTTTTGTGGTGAGAGGGGAGAGGAGTGGTAGGGAGATGTACACAAAACCACTCAGGATTATATAATCATTTAAACAACAAAAGTGCACATTCTGTAAGCCGGCTTCCTGGCCACCAGCACTCAGTCTTTCTCTTTCCATGAGTCTAGCATCCTCAGCTGCTCTATCTCTCCATGTCCTCATCTCTGCCTCCATCTCTGGCGTCACTGCTTCTCTGGATAGGGTGCCACAATCCACTTATGTTCTTCTTCCATGATGGTCCTATGGGCGCTCTGTTCCTGGACTGTAAGATTAACTACTCCCCTGTTTTTGTTACAAAATTTCTAACTTTACAATTGTGATAATCATAATTAGTCATGATAACAATTACTCACTCTTGATTATCTACTAGCTACCTTGTTCTTCCATCCCTTCCCCCTTCTTGTGTATATTGCCCTCCCCAGCAGCAGAACTATGTGTCTATCCCCTACTTGGTGCTCTACCATTCCTTCCCTCCCTCTCCACCACCTTGTAACCAACACAGATTTTTTTTTTTTCCCTTTTAATATGGGTATCTTTTCTTAAGCTTTTACAATAATAGTCATGCAATGTATTTCCTCCTTTTATAAATGCTTTAGCCTAGTAAGCTAATAGCATTATTAGCATGGCACTGTTACAGTTTAACAGCTGCTTGGTTTTGACTTATGTATTTTAAGGTCTTTCAATGGGAGCAGAGATATTTTTTATGGTTATAGTCTGTTGTTCAATTGACCTTTTAATCATGAGATAATGTACTTCTTTGTCTCATGCTAGTTTTTCCTTAAAATCTATTTTATCAAAGATTAAAATTGCTATTCCTGCTTGGTTTTGATTGCTGTTAGCTTGATATATTGAGGTAAAATCAATGAGTATGTGTACAGTTGGAAGTTACAGGATCAGGGATGCCAGAGGTGGGACAACTTTAAATAGGGGTTTTACAGTGATAGTTTGGAAACATAAATATGGGCTATTAAATATGTGGCTAAAGGATATTTTGGAGTCCTGGTGTGGCAATGTAGAATAAACACTGAGCTGCAAACCACAAGGTCAGAGATTCAAACCCTGCTGCTGTTTTAAAACCCTGCACAGGGTCAGTATGAGTCAAAACCAACTAAACTGCTCTAACAATAACAACAAAGGAAGTTTTACAGAATTGTCACAAGGTCAGTGTTTTCTATTTTTCCTGAGGACTGCTGAGGGAATTTCTGATAAGGGTCTTATGTCAAGACTTTATTTAAGAATAGTCTTTCCATATCTTTAGTTTGAGAAAAATATTTTCTTTGTTATGTATTTGTTATGTCTATCTAGTGTTTGATAGTGGTAAGAAAAATAAATTAAAGGTGATAAACACAAGGTCTGCAGTTCATAACTTCAAGCTACTCCTAGGAAGACATGTGAGACTATCTGCTCCTATAAAGAGTTATAGTATTGGAAATTCTATATAGGGTTACTATGAGTCTGAATTGTCTAGATGGCATTGAGGTTTTTTAAGATATGGATGAGGCTCAGACCCCAGCTGATCTTTCTGTTATGAGTCAACCACCTCAGTTTTGGAACTTTGACACATTCCTTCCTTTTGACAAAATATCTCACTAACATGGATTGAATTGTGTCCCCCAAATATGTCTCAACTTGGCTAGGCCATGTTTCTCAGTGGTTTTGAAGTTACGTCATGACCTTCCATGATGTGATCTGATGTGACAAACAAATAAGAGGGCTAAGTGTGGTGTGCAATACCCATCTTAACCTTGATCTGACATCAGGAAGATTCCCAGGAGTATGACCTACAATACCCTTTATAAGATATAAAAGGAGAGATAAGTTAGCAGAAAGCAGAGATTTGGCGACCAAGAAAGGCAAGCTGGGAGTAGAGTGCATCTTTTGGACCTTTACACTGTGAAGCTCCTAGATCCAGGTAAAAACTGATGCCTAGATACATGGAGATTTCCAAGGAATGCTGAGATTACAGATGCTGAAAGGATACAAAGACCTGTCTCCAGAGCCAGCACTGAATTCAGAATTCTAGCCTCCTAAACTGTGAGAGTCCTGCTGTGGTGCTGTGGTTAATGTGCCAGACTGGAAAGCCATTTGAACTGCAAGGTTGGCAGTTCAAGCTCACCAGCTGCTACTCGGAAACCCTATACAGGGTTGGTATAGGTTGGGATTGACTTGGCAGCACTTAACAACAACAAATTGTGAAAGAATAACTTCTCTTTGTTAAAGTTATCCATTTGTGGCATTTCAATTATAGTAGCACTAGATATCTAAGATAACAACCTTTGATGACTATTACATGAATATTTTCTTCTGCAGAAGCTTGAAATATTCACACCTGATTCTTTACATAGTTGCTTGCTTGGGTAAGCCATTAAGACTTCTGAAACTGTTTAGTAGTTGGATACAATCTGGTGTCTTCATACTGCTATGGCTTAACATACAACTGCCATGATTTTAGTCAAAAAGAGGAAAGTTTACATAGCATAAGGTCACATTAGAGGAGTAGTTTGATTGCTGAATGATTACAACATAGTGAGAGCCCAAGTACATTTAGGAAATGTGTCTTATCTTTGTATATAACTCTCTATGTAAGCATAAGTTGATCTTTTCTGTCTTAACATTGATTTTATATTTCATGCAACATATGATTATACTAATAATTACTACAACAATATCATTAAACCAGTTAGCAATACAGATCTACTCCAGGATCCAATATTCACAATTTTAGGATAATATCAGTTATGTAATGATAATATTATTAGTATTTGAAATAATTGAAGGTATAGGTATTTTGAAGTCACAGAAAACAACAAAATTCTTTCCCTTTTACTATTGTTTATTTTCTTGGTAATCAATTTCACCTTTTATTTACCCAATAAATAGCACATTCTTTAGTAATTTTGTAAATAAACTTATTAATTTTTAGCTACTTTTTTTTTTTTTTCTAGGATTGTCTTATGACTTCCTTTTCCTATTCTAGAACTACAAGTTTTATTTTAGGACAAAATTATCCTTTTTCCTTAAATAAAACACTTTTCATATAATATCTGGCTTAAGTTGCTTGTTGTTGTTGTTAGGTTCCATTGAGTTGGTACTAACCCATAGTGACCTTATGCACAGCAGAATGAAACACTGCCCGATCCTGGGTCAACCTCACTACTGTAGCCACGCTTGAGTTCATCGATGATGCCATCTTGATGGTGGTCTTCCTCTTTTTATCTGA
>NW_006408604.1:4165273-4166999 GCF_000296735.1 Chrysochloris asiatica
GTTGAACATTAACCATTTCCTTTTGGTACAGTGACTCTGTTTATTCCTTCCATCTTCTCTTGATGCTTTCTGCATCATTCAATAATTTGCCCAGAGAAATGTATTAAAAATTGACAAAACACAGAACATAAAAGTCTTTGTCAGAACAAGTTCACTTTCATTAATTCCTGAAATAATCCTACTTTTACATTTACATAAGTGCTTCTTTATTATTAGACAAACCAAAATAAAGTTTTGCTTTTAAGGAATCAAGAAACTCCTTCTCAGTTAACAACTGTCTTATTATCTCACACATACACTAATAGTAAAAAAAAAAAGACTATTTTGCAAAAAAGTGGCATACATGTTACAGTAATAAACACTGAGGTTGAAGTCAAGACTATCACAAACAGGGATGATTATAGTTATGGTCAACTCAACAAGGCCATGATTTTCAGAGTTTAGGCAACTATGTAATGATGTAATTTGGTACTTATGTAAAGATGTAGATATCCTGCATTTTGTGATCTGATGTGATCATCTATTTTTTTTTTAACTCTTTATTATGAATTGAGTGAAGATCTACAGAGCAGATCATCAGTTTTACATCTAACAAATCACACACTTTATTTCATCTCAATTACTGAAGCCCCTCCATACACCAACAGTTACCCTACTTCCTCCCTGTGGTTCCTAGTTCCATTCAACCCTCCTTCTCAATTTTGTCCTCAGGTAAATGTTGCCCTTTTGATCTTGAATGTTTTACCATTCCTTGGTGAGCACACAATCACTTGCATTGTTTTACTTCCTATATAACTATCCACCATTTGGTTGAAAATTGGTCCACACAGTTTAATTCCATTCCAAACCTGAAGTGTGTTTGAGGACCATAGTCTCTGGTTCCTCAAGTGTCTTTTTGGTAAGTAAACCTGGTGTTTGTTTTTTTTTATAATTTTTAGTTTTGTTCCATATTTTCTCCCAGTCTATTTGGGATCTTCTAATGTGATACTTTTCAAATCAGTTGGTAATGGTAGCTGGATACCATCTAGTTCTTCTGGTCTCAGCATCATGGAGATTGATGTTCATGTGTTCCATTAGTCCACTGGACTAATTTATTCCAAGAATCTTCAATTTCTGTCACTCTTCTTTATTCCATACATGAAGAGACAAATGGTTGCAATTCAAATGACTATTCGTGAGCTTTTAGGATCCCAGTTGATACTCACAAAGTAGAATGTAGACCATTTTCTCTGTGAATAATATTATGCAATTGATCATGCTACTCTCTAAATCGATCATCCTGAGACCCAGGTCCAGCAACTTATTGCCCCAAATTATTTGGTAATATCAAATAACTTTTCATTTTGTCCCCTGTATGCTCCACCACATTTATAGGTATGTACATGAAAGGTAAATACCCATGCCAAGTCCTTAAATATTTGTGGGTATAGTCCCATTCTCCCCATTTTTTATTTTTGCATAACATAGATTTTCATACAACAACCTAGTCTTTACAACCAAATCATGTCAATATGTGAGGAGTGGGTATAGTCTAATCTTGTTTTAAATAATATTTTCCAGAGGTTAGAAGGTATTCTATTTCCATATCATTATCATCTGTATGTTTTATGGGATTTTTTAGAAAAGCAGTTTAAAGCAATTGGTCTCCTTTTCTAAGCCTTTTTTTTTTTTTTAATATATATCAATCAAAATAAACAACCAAACTTTGTTCTTTTTTTTTTTTTTT
>NW_006408604.1:4167467-4174256 GCF_000296735.1 Chrysochloris asiatica
AATGTGTGATTTCTGGATGGCATGGAATATAGATCCCAAAAGCTCTGAGTATGGCCTCTGGTTTTACCAAAATCTGAAATAGTCCATTGTTGTTGTGTTGTTATTAAGTACCGTGGTGTCACTTCCGACTCATAGTGACCCTGCACAGGGTTTCCAAGGCTGTAAATCTTTACGGGAGCAGAACACCTCATCTTTCTCCCACAGAACCGCTGGTAGTTTCGAACTGCTCACCTTGACGTTGGCAGCCTGACTTGTAACCACTACGCTACCACAGAGGAATCTTAAATTTCCTTTTAATTTAATATCTTGGAGGGACTGGACCAGTAATTTGTTCTCACTTGCTCAGGACCTGTCATGCTTCTCCTACCATGTTATTTCCAGAAATGTAATGGCCTCAGATAGCTAGCTCATTGTTGAAACTGTCATAGTAGAGTTCATATTTTGTTGTTTTTTTAATACCTGAATTTAAGCAGAAGAAGGATTTATACCTCAAGGCTCTATGTAGTTCTGTTCCCCTGTCTTTTTGTTGGTATTTCCACAGAATTCTGACCTCCCCAAGTGAGGAAACCAGGCCACTCTAACCTTGCCTTCCAAGTGTTGAGGAGCTGATGTGCCATTCGAGGTATTTCTCATTAAGTTTATCATTGTTTGCCCTTACTCAGTAACATTTTCCCTCTCCACATCCCATACCAGGACCTAGAAATCCTATGATATTGTACCCATATTGTTACTTTCATCTTAAACTTAGCTAGATCTGACTGTGCTCACTTAAGAACACAGAGTCGTGGCCCCATTGGGCCTTTGGATATCTGCCTGTGTTTGGTCACATCAGCTATTAGCACAAGACTGCTCTGATGTTCCCTTTCTCCATACTCTGAGTTCTATTCTGCTTAATACTGTCCATTTTACAGCCCTCCACATTCTACAATGTGTGTTTATCTTCTATTGTGTTTTTCTACTTATTAGTAAAGAAAGGTTACGGTAAGATTGACTCAATTTAAAGAAAAAATAAAATAAAACCTCATTTTAGATAAAGTTTATTAACTTGCCTGAGCCTTATATGGAGGGGATGCAAATCCTTTGACAAACTTGAATACCAAATGAAAGTTTCCCAAGAGGAAAGATAAAAGCAGCTCAAATGGGCACTCACTTTATTGAAATGTAAGGGGAAAAAGCAGAGCACATGGAAATTTATATTTTTTTTCCAAAATGTTCCTTTAAATGTCTAATTACTTTTAGTATTTTCCACTTATAACTTTTTTTTAACATGAACCACATGTTCAAATCCAGGCTAACATATCATGGATGTTAAGAATAGGTTAGAACGTTTGTCCTCTAATGATTGAAAATACAATGGCTTGGGTCAGGCACACCTTAGTCTTCAAAGTGACCTCTTTGCTCTTTAGCACTTTAAAGAGGTCTTTTGCAGCAAATTTTCCCAATGCACCATGCCTTTGATTTCTTGACTGTTTTCATGAGCGTTGATAGTGGATCAAAGTAAAATGAAACCTTGAACACCTTTAATCTTTTCTTCATTTATCATGATGCTATTTATTGGTTCAGTTGTTAGGATTTTCATAATTTTTCACATTGAGGTGCAAGCCATACTGAAAGCTGTGTTCTGTGATCTTCATCACTAAGTATACCAAGTCCTATTTACTTCAGGCAAGTAAGACTGTATCATCTGCATATCACAGGTCGTTAATGAGTTTTCTATCAACCCTGATTCATGGGAGCAGAAAGTTTCATCTTTCTCCCTCCGGTGATTGTTAGATTTGAACTATTGACCTTGCAGTTCGCAGACCAACTCACAAGCCACTATGTTTCTAGGGCTCCTCTCCACATATATAGTCACTGTCTATGTTGTTAAACAAATGTATTTGCAATGAATAAGTACTTGGTCTTAGCAAAATTCTATAACGTGACCTCCAGCATCATTTCGATCATGAAGGCCATATTTTCCAAATACTGATTCTTCCTCTTTGTTTCCAATCTTTGCATTCCAATTGCCAGTAATCACCAATGCATCTTGAGTGCATATTTGATCAATTTTAGAGTGATGAAGTTGGTTGAATTTTTCAATGTTATCATTGACTTCAGTAGTTTGTATATAAATCTGAGTAATAGTGAGATTAACTGGTCTTCCTTCTAGGTATATATATATATATATATATATATATATATATATATATATATATATATATATATATTATCCTATCACAGATAGCACTGTACTTCAATTTCAATTTCAAGATAGTTCTTGAAATATTCTTTTTGAGGATAAATGCAATGCCATTCCTCTTGAATTTTTCATTTCTGGTATAGTTAACCATATGATTGTCTGACTAAAAATGACCAATACCAGTCTATTTCAGCTTAACAATGTGTAATATATCAATTTTCTTCAGATATTCAAGGCAGATTCAGAAGAAGATATGGAATAAGGAACATTGCTGATTTCAGATGGATCTTGGCTGAATGCAGAGACTTCCAGAAAGATGTTTCCTGGTGTTTTATTGACTATGTAAAGACATTCAACTGTGTTGATCATAACAATATGTGGATAATATTGTCAAGAATATGTATTAAAGAAAACATAATTGTGCTCCTGAGGAACCTGCACATAGTTCAAGAAGCAGTAATTACAATAGAAGAAGGGTATACTGAAAGACTAAAAATCAGGGGACATGTGTGTCAGAGTTGTATCCTTTTACCATATTTTATCTGTATGGATATTATTCTATCACAGATAGCATTTTACTTTAAGACAGATCTTGAAATGCTCATTTTAACAATGAAGCCTTTGCTCTTCAGTTTCTCATTCACAGCATAGTAAACCATATGATCATCTGAAGTAAAATGGCCAATATCAGTCCATTTCAGTTTACTAATGCCAAGGATATTGATATTTATACATTTTGTTTTGTTTTTGACAACTTCAAAGTTTCCTACATTAATACTTCATACATTCAATGTTCTGATTTTTAGTGGATATTTATAGTTCTTTCTTTTCATTTAAAATTTTGCCCTAACAGCAAATGAAGGCTCTGAAAACTTTGCTCTATACACATCACTAATATCAAATATATTTTGAGGATACAGCATTTCCCCAGTCACATTTCAATGCCTTCCATTCTGAAGCATTCATCTTCTGGCACTGTATCAGACAATGTTTCACTGCTGTTCATAAGGTTTTCAGTGGCTAGTCTTTCAGAAATGATCTGCCTCTCCTTTCTTCCTAGTCTGTCTTAGTCTGGGAACTTTGCTGAAACCTGTCCAAAATGAATGAACCTGCTAGCACTTAAAACAGCAGTGGTATAGGATCCAGCACTACATCAATCCATACGCCATCACAATATGACATACTGACAGACCAGTGATATGTATTATCTAATTCTTCTCAAGGAAACCCAACAGTTAGCTTTTCAAGGAAACCCCAAAATTGGTTGTTATCATAAAATTATGTTTCTTAAATATGGAAGGAATTTAAATTCCTTCCAATGCTAGTCTGAAATTCCTCATCAGGAATATACTTTTAATTTTCAGCCTTTTTTCTTTTTCTTGTATCACCTTTATAATTCCCACCTCTCATTAGAGTTTAGCAACTTAAAATTAGCTATAAGGAATATTTTGCTTATATAATATTTGATAATAAGAGGAAATATTTAACATATGTAACATTGCTTTATAGCATACATAAAAATTTAAATATTGTCTATATATTTATGACAACAAATCTTTACAATATCTCTTATAAAAGAAGACTTAAGACAGATTCTTGTATGGTGCCTTAAAATGAAAATCTCTTGTGTTTCTCAGAAGTAACAGGTTAATTCTAGAATTAGTACTTGCTTGTGATGGTGTAACAATTTTGCATTTTAAAGATAAGATGCATTTAACGATCACAGAAGCAGATCCATTAAAAAAAATCAAGTTCTTTGCACTCCCTTCTTAGTCTCTGGTTTATCAAGAAGCCTTGAGTAAACATTGGTGTATGCAGTACAATTTGAAGGGCATTGAAAAGTGATATTTCTAGGTTCAATGCTTCGTGTCCCAACTAATCAGTAAGGGACATTGGCACATCATTTCAAGGGCTCACTAAAGACTGAAATAGTCAATCTACTCAGAAAAACCATTTAACTTCATCCTAATATAATGCTGTTGTTAGTTTAACTCATAGCAACCATGTGTGTGGTTGTTGTTGTTAGGTGCCATAGAGTTGATACCGACTCATAGCGACCCTATGCACAACAGAGTGAAACACTGACCAGTCCTGGGCCAACCGCACAATTATTGCCACACTTGATCCCATTGAAAGTAACCGGCAGGTTTGAGTTGTCAGCCTTGCAGTTTCCAATCCAGGGCATCTTCTACAAATCACACCATGATTCTACCTAATCTAATAATAATTATTATTTCTTGGAATTGATTATTTATTAAACTAGGATTTTATTTTTATGTAAATATCTTCTGACTGAAACATTTACACATACTGAAATGGCAGTCAACATCAAAATATTTGAAGTGACTATGGTGGTGTTGCATTATGTGCCTTGGAGTTGGATCTGACTCATGGTGACCTTGGCTAAGGTTTCTGTGACTGTAAATCTATACAGGAGCAGAAAACCTAATATTTCTCTCATGGAGTGACTGGTACATTTGAACAGCTAACTGTGTGGTTAGCCGCCCAGCTCATAATCCACTATGCTTCCTTCCAGTGACTATATTGAAGTCCAAATGAGGCATTTAAATTTCTATCTTAATTGATACATATGTAAAAGAGCCAAATCCAAAAACAAAGACATAGAGCTTGCATTTTGGCAAACTAACTGCATCTTGCCTTTAAATTTGTGAACATTGTAAGGAAAGAAATTAAAATAGATATTTTCTGCCTATAGAAACAATGTCACAAGAAGTTCTAGCTTTAGATATGTAGTGATATTTACCCCAGAAAGAAAATGCAAAGTTCAAACTCTGAATTAGGGCATTAAGACTAAAGCAGCCGACGTATGCAGCATTATAGCTATCTTTAGATGTCAGATACAAAATATTTTAGAAGTGAAAAAATATGGAAGCAGTGATGAGAAGGGGCAGAGTGGAGAGACTGGGTAAATTAGATGTCTAAAATATTTAAGAATATTTTTAATTGTTCCATTTCATGAAAATTGAGATATTTACTATGTTAAAATAACCAAAATATTTTGGTATTTTTAATGCTTTGTGACTATAAATTACATAAAATAATTTTGAGTGAAAACTCAAATTTGTGGTATATAGGCATAATCTCTGGTGTGGCACTGTGGGTTAATGCACCAGACTGCAAAGCCGTTTGAACTGCAAGGTTGGTGGTTAAGCTAACCAACTGTTCCTTGGAAACCCTATACAGGGTCGCTATGGGTTGTAATCAACTCGATGGCACTTGACAAGACATAATCTCAATGAAATCTAGAGATATGTTTAGAGCAAATTGAAAAGAAGTATTACTTCATTTTTTATTGAATAAAGAAGTTAAACATTCTTAGCTGGTTCATGTTAAGAATTTATCACTTGCATATTCATTACTTGGGATATTTTTACTAAATAAAATCATAAAAAATGTCTTAACTGTTAACTTCTAAATAATAACATAATATTCTATACATAAATAATTCTCAGACACTGTTTCTTCAGATAATGCCAAGTAACTATTTTGTGTTATAAAGTTATTTTGCATTTATGATACACAATTATATCATAAAACATACCCAGTTATATCATCAAACATACTGAAAGTGAAAATAAACAATGGATATAAACAACAATTTAAAGTGTTGTCATTATGCTCAAATGATAGTATAAACTGATCCATAAACAATCATTTTAGCATACGTAAATATCTCCCACAATTTCACAATCCATAACCAAGCATTAAGACATTCATAAATGTTATATTAGGAAGCTTTTACTTTATAATACAAACCATGACTGTGACCCAAACCAAGAACATATAATACTGTTCTGTTGGATATTCAGTCACTTTCATTCCCTTTGATGCTCTTTCTTCACTTTCAGGAAAGAAGCAGAGGGAGCTCAGGTTTGTGGCCTGCTCCCCTGTTGTCCTTCATTCTATAGTCACTGAAAATAAGATGAAACCCCAACTGCTCACTAGTGTACACACACAATCCGCTGACTTTCATCAGTAACTTTTCTTCTTTAGGAAAGTTTCTATCAGAGAGCAGTGTACTTTATTATACAGTCCATCCAGCTCCAGACATCTTGCTCTGGTATGAAATGAGAAATTGCAGAAAATTCCACAAAAGGTTTCTTCATCTGTAAGATCTTCAGTGAGTTTTGTTTTGTTTTTTTTTCCCTTACAGGGTTGAAAAGTAGCTCAACTGAGTGAATCTCCATAGACTTACAGGGACTGGCAGATCATACAGGTTTCTATGACCCTGATAACCTTCTTAGTTATTTCAGTCTACCAGTAGTAGAACTAACATGGTGTTGAGTCAGCATGTTTATACTCAAAATGAATGTACCTAAATAATTGTCACTGGATACAATTTCACAAGAACTGTGAGCCAGTAATAACTCATTATCTGTATAGCTGCTAACCTCAAGGTCAGTAGTTCAAAACTACCAAACTTTCTTCTTGAGAAAGATGAGAGTTTCTGTTCCTGTAAAGATTTACAACCTCAGAAGCCTTGGGCTACGAGTAGGAATCTACTTCACAGCACATAACCACAGCCATTTTGAATATATATGTATATATGTTGTTGTAAAATGCTATTGAGTCAATTATAACTCATA
>NW_006408604.1:4175771-4185489 GCF_000296735.1 Chrysochloris asiatica
AGTTGTTGCTGGATTCAAAGTACAGTCTAGAGTTTTAACCACTGTGTCACCAGGGTTCCCTGTTCTCTCTCCACACACACACAAACACAAATACATACACATATGCATACGCACATGAGGGTTAATATGAAAATATTGCTACTAGGGTTCCTGCTCATAAACACAAGAGTTTAACATAAACAAAATGTGTTTAAAGTGTCTTTGAGGTCAGTGGATGGCTGCGGATCAATTCTCTTAGTAATACATTTGTCTTAGTCACATTAGGGTATCTTTGAAAAAGCCAATCAAAACAGTGATTTCTAAAAGAATCTACTGGGTCACTTAAATTCAAGGAAGAGAGGTCAACTCAGAAAGTTATGGCTATTGGCTTTTAGAATTCTAAAGGGTATTCTTGATAGATTTCCTTACAGGACATAGGGCAATTAGGAGGACTTTTGATAAAGATGTTTTAAGAACTCTAAGAACTGCATTGATGAGAAAAAGCCTGGAAAGTTGTAGCAAGGAGATTTTTATCCACCACTACAATACACCTGGGGTCCTGGTGTGGTGTTGTAGGATCAGCACTGAATTGCTAATAACAAGTCTGATGATTCAAACCCACCAGCCATTCCTTGGAAACCCTATACAGGGTCCCTGTGAGTCAGAACTGACTAACAGCACTTAACAACAACAACAAAAATGCATCTACTCATTCTTCAAGGGTAGCAAGGGCTGCCCAATGATAATTTCATTGAGAAATCATACTTCATCCAATCTACAGGCCTGATCTTGCCCCTTCAAACTTCTTTATTTTTCTTCCCAAAGCTCAGAGAATGTGTAAAAGAACCATGATTTGAGTTCCTTGACACAACATAAATCAAAGAGCACAAAATACTCTGGGGAATGGTTAAATAGATGGTAACACTGACCTCAGAGGTATATAGACATAGATGGCAGATGTGCCAACAAAGAATAATGATATTTGATACTTTAAATAAGGTGGCAATGACTTTGTAGCAATACTTTTTTACTTATTCTGTTACAGCATTTTTCCTTTACAATGAGCATGGTTTCATCCTTTGCCAGTAGAAGGTGAAGGAGAGACATCATAGGAGGAAGGAGGTCTGACTTCAGTATATTACGTTTTGCTTTTAGAAAAGTCTTGGGATTATAAGAAAAAGGTTAATGGTTCAAACTCATCAGCCAAATCGTGGGAGAAAGATGTGGCAGTTGGCTTCTGTAAAGATTAAGAACCTTAGAAACCCGATGGAGCAGTTCTACTTTCCTACTAGTTGGTTAGGAGTCCTGGTGTGCCACTGAAGGTTGATGCACCAGACTGCAAGGTCGGTTTGAACTAGAAGATTGGCAATTCAAATTCACCAGCTGCTCCTCGCAAACCCGATAGTGGGTTGCTGTTAGTCAAAACCCACTTGGCAGCACTTAACAACAACATAGGGTGGTTATGTTGTTAACCACTCAATGGCAATGGTTTGGTTGATTGGATTTGCTCTTGCTGCTGGTCCATCAGTGCTGTGTATGTACATCCAGAGGCATTCTATCCCAGCTCACAGTTTCTCAGCAACCTTGTAGCCTATAATAGGTACAGTTGACTACCTCTCCGTGGCCCACCTGACGGAGACACTCTAACACTCCTGACCTTATGATGACTTTCTGTGTGCACCTGCCCACCAGCTTTACATTATCTTTGTCACAGAAGTTTGTTTCTTGCTGCCTGGGGACTGCAGATGAGCACTGACTCAGACAACCCAGCATGTCACTGTCATCTGGTGGGCTGCAACCATACTTCCTCTGACTTATGAACCACAGCATAGGAGAGCTGTCCCTCCTCCATATTTTTCCTTCCTCTGGTACTTTAGAGTTCTTTCACATCTTTTTTTTTTTTCTTCTTCTTCTTTTTTTCAGTCACTTCCTAATTTTAGTTGAGTAATTCTTTGCATTCAACATTTCCTACTCAATCTACAATGTGACATCAGTCCCCTACTTAGACTCATACCTTTTCAACCCTATTCTTAACATGACTCTTAATTTCCAGGATAGGCTTGGTTCTTGCCTTAACTCTGTATGAGGGGGCTTCAAAAAGTTTATGGGAAAATGGAATTAATGGATTTTTTGAAGCCCTTGTATTACTACCTGTGAAATCTGTATAAAATAGGATAAAAAAAAATCCTGTCATATCTAACATGTATGTGGAAGAGTTTGTAAATTATCACATGATATTTTATGTTTATTTATTATCTAACAATCCTCTGTTATAATTATTTCTCCTACTTTAAAAAGAACTGCTTATTACTATATAATACAAAGCCTTAATATCCCAAGAAAACATCTTCCATTTCTATAGCTGAAAGGTTAAATATAATTTAAGTGTCTCATTTTATATTAAGAATCTTAAATTCTGGAAGGTGTGTTGACTAGCTCAAAAAGTGCAGCTGCAGACTAAGATTTTCATAACCCTCCATCCTCCTTTTCCTAGATTTATTTTTGTATAATCACATAGACATTGTTTAAATTTATTAATTTAACAATTCTATATATATATATATTAAAAGATTTATATGTGCTAATAAGCACTTTTCTACACAATGACCATGAAGGTGTGAGAAAGTAAAACAAAGTCCTTATCCTTAAGAGCATAAAATTTAGAGGAGTTATAAAACAAGTGATTTAAGAGACATTATGTAGTACATATAGGAAAAGACGATGAAAAAAAATTAAGTTATGTTAAGGAGCTCTGGTAGCGTAGTGGTTACGAATCGGGCTGCGAACCTTAAGGTCAGCGGTTCGAAACTACCAGCTGCTCTGTGGGAGAAAGATCAGGCTTTCTACTCCCGTAAAGATTTACACCCTCGGAAACCCTGTACAGGGTCGCTATGGGTCGAAACCGACTCGACGGCACTTAACAACAACAACAATGGATTAGTAATTACGGCAGCAATGCTCGCCAAAACCCATCACTGAGGGTAAAAACTGAAAAGAGACCTAGATAAATTGTAAATGTAAGCCACATTGATGTCTGTGAGAAGAGAGTACCAAGAGAGCATAAAACCAAAGGTTCTGAGATAGGATTCTACTTTGCACGTTCAAAGAAATACAATGATGTCAGCATACTTGAAACAGGGTAATCAAGCTGAAAAATTAAGTAGACATGTGACAGATGATATTTGTTTTTAGAGGTCATGGTGTTTTGGCTTTAACTTTGTGTGTGATGAGAAACCATTATATGACTGTAAACAGTAGCATGACATGATTAGATTTATATTTTTAAATGATAACTTGTTGCTTATGGAATAAACTGTATGGAGTCAAGAGTGAAAGCTGGAAGAACAGTTAGGAGGGTATGTTATTTGTTGTAGTTAAGTGGTATTGAGTTGGTTCCTACTCATAGAGAAACTGTACAGTGTTTCCAAGGAGTTGCTGGTGAGTGGTTGAATCTTCTGGTTCAAACTGACCTTGCGGTAAGTGCTTTATCACACAGCGCCACACCAGGATTCCAGGAGACTAGAGTGGCCATTTTTCTTACAGAAAAATGAAGACTTGAGCTGAACTGATAGTACTGGAGGTGATACGAAAAGGTTTCAAGATCTATTGAGATACTATTTATAGGTTCTGTTATTAGACAAGGTGTGGAGTGTATGAGAGAGAAAAAAATTATAACACAGATTTTATCTGAGTGACAGGGTGAATGATGGTACCATTTAATACAGTAGGGGTTGCTTTGAAAAATGTAGGAGTGGAAATCAAGAGTTCTATCTTGAATATGCTAAGCTTAGATGTCTATTAGCCATCCAAAAGCAGATGTTAAATAGTGTCTTTGTTTTCTAGTTCTGCTATATAGAAATATAACTTGCGGGAGGCTTCAATGAACAGAAATTTCTTTTCTTATAGTTTTGAAAGCTTGAATCCAGGCCACTGGCTCTAGGAGAATCTCTCTCTGTCCACTCTGGGTTGAAATAATTTCAATTTCAGTATCTGTCTTCCTGTCCCTTGCAGAAATGTATCAGTAGTTTTAAGGAACCGATTATAATATGTCTTGATGTGTTCTTTTCTGTTTATCCATCTTGAAGTTCTTTGATATTCTTAGACTTGTAGTTATAATCATTTAGAAAAATTCAACTGTTATATCTTCACAAATATCCTGTCCTGTTTATAGGATCCCAATTATACATATTACAAAAATTGCTCAAATTACCCTTCTGATAGCACTCTACTCAGCTGGGTTCAGAAATTCTTCGCATTAACCAAACAGAACTCATCAAACCCACAGTTATGGAAATTATTAGAGAAATTAACAGGTTACACTTTAGGGCCAAAAATTTTCAATGCACAGTTCTTCTAGTGGGGCAGCTTCTTCTCAGCGGTTCCACATGCAGGCCTCTCTGTGCCTAGCCAGTGTTACAAAACTCTGTAAGGTATGTTGATAATTATCCACAGGACGCACCATTCAGCACAAGCCTCAGCCTGAAGGCACTTGGCTCTAGCTTTGTGGTTCTAGAGTCATGGGTCTCACTTCCCCAATAAAGTGCCTGGAGGCTTACAAGCAAGCTAGTCCCCTAAGTCGCTGATCTTTATTTGCTCCATGGACCTGGAAGCCCATCACTCTGTCTTGTGTTCTGGCTTTTGGTTCTGCTCCTGCTGCTCTAATATCACAATTTTCTGTCCTTGGGTTAAGGAGGTTCGTTGCACAGGGATCACAGGATTCAACAGACATGCTCCATTCCTGGCTCTCTTTGATCATAGTGAGGTCCACCTCCTGCTTCTGAGATGGCTAATTTTAAATCCACATTAAAGTTCCAAGTTTTTGCAATTACAATTCTCTCTTAAACAGTTACAACTGAATTATATCATCCCATCACCATTTTCCCCACCTTTTCTTACTCAGGCCCATTGGGAAGATGTTTAGTGGTAGTTATCAAAGATTATGGCTAGAAGAGCATTAAATAGTTCACTGTACTACACATTATGTTAAAACAACAACAACAACAACAACAAAAACTTTTATATTGTTCATTGGTCATGGAGCTTCTATTCATGGCTTCTTGTTTTTTTCATTCATGTTTTTCTGTTCTTTCATTGAACTTGGTTTCTATTTCAGTGCCTTCACATGTACTGATATTTTCTCCTGCAGTATCTAGACTCTTTTTAATAGAACATGTTGTTGTTAAGTGTTGTTGAGTCGATTCCAACTCATAGCCATCCTGTATAGGGTTGCCACGGCTGCAAATCTTTGTGGGAAGAGAAAGTCTCATCTTTCTCCTAGAGAGCAGCTAGTGGACTCAAACCACTTACCTTATGGTTTGCGATCCAGTGCTTATCTTCTAGCACCTCCATGATCCCTTAGTTGAATATTGGTGTTGTGAAGTATGTGAATTTTCAATTCATACAACGTCAAGCTGCTTTCAAAATTATTGTTAATACATTAGAGATTCCATATATACACAAAACATGTCTTTTTCTTTTGGTATTGCCAGAATGTAATTTTTTTTTTTAATCTATCAATGTGGGTATAGAATGGTATATCATTGCAATCTTGGCATTCATTTTCCTAGTCACAAATGAGTTTGAATAATTTTGGATACATCTGTTTTGAGTCCCATGCATTCCTGCTACCATGAAATGTGTTTCCATTTTTTTCTGAGGCAGTTCTACTGTACTGTAGAGTAACTACGAGTCATAATTGACTCTATGACAATAGATCTTTGTTTCAGTTTGTTTTCTGTTCATTCCTCAATTTGTATATTTTCCCTTACCTTAATGAGTTATGTTGTTGTTGTTAAGTACTGTCAAGTTGGTTCCAACTCTTAGCGACTTTGTATAGTGTTTCCAAGGATCAGTTGGTGAGTTTGAGTTGTAGACTTTGAGGTTCATACTACCTTGTGGTCCAGTACTTATCCTACAGCACTATGATTTATAGATATTTAACATTCATTCTTGATATGAAGCCTGTGTTAAGTTTTGTATATTAAAAATGCCTTCATAATCTATAATTTGACTCTTTAAGTTGTCCTATGATATACGAAAACTTCTATATTGAGTCAAATTTATCAGTATTTTATATGGAATAAAGTCTTAGATGTATTTGAAATTAACATACTATTACTGAGATACCTTTGAAGAGATGAAATATCAATTTTCCTTGCTAATATATTTTTAAAAATTTCTTTAGGGCATGCAGGGAAAAAACATACACAGCAGCAGCAGTCTTAATTCCACTGTTAAAATAGTGGGGTTTTTTATTCCAAAATGAGTTAATGATGAAGCATTTGCCTGCGTGGGATTGATTAAGCAATCTGTCTCCGTGGGAAGCTCCTCCGGGACTACCAAAAAAGTGTGAACCTCTGAAGATGCCTCCGTTTTTTACGAGCCTATAGTTAGCGTCACTGTTAGACCTAGCTTCCTGGATACATACCAATCTGGATAATATACAATATCTTCTAAAATTCCTTTTGCTGTTTGAACTCAAGACAGTGTATTTCTTCACTTCTGTTGATAAACCTTCTTCAAAATGATCACCCACCTACTAAACCATATTTTAATCTCCAGAGTATATGCTTTTCAGTGTTGCATACTATTTTGCATAACATAATCGAAATAAAAGTTTGGCAAAGCAAAATAAGTGTGTATTGTGAATGCATTCTTATCTTGTTTAACCCTCAAAGCCTTCAGATAATATTGCAGATATGATCATTGAAACTGAAAAAATTAAAGACTGCATGTCACTAAAAGCCTCAATTTTAAAGGATCAGGGCCTGGATCAGCACAATTTCTATATTGTATAACCTGGATCTAAACTTCAGGTTTATGCAGTTCTCTAGAGATTTTAATATCCTAAGACAAGAACAGAGAAAATACAGGTACTGCTTTAGAAATAATGATTGTCTGCACCTTCAGAGATCTTCCATAATTGAGCTAAAATTCACATTAAAATGCATAAACAGCTTTGTGAAATACAATTCTACCAAGGTTCTGTCTATAGAATCAAAATTATGCATTGAAAAATATGCTCTCAGTTATTTGGGGCTAGCTTAACAATTGAATTAGACTGACTGCATGGCCAGTTCTATTGAAAGCATAGACGATCATGCAGGAAAAACAGTGAACATACACAGGAGCATATTTTAAGAAGATTTATTCACTATGTGTTTTTTGAACTTGCGAATAATTTTTGTTTGAAATTATGTGATATACTTCACTCACTATGTAATCTTACTTGGACATATAAATAAAAAATTTCCATAGGTACTAGAAATTGAAGCAGCTCATTAGAACAGCTAGAACTTATAGAACAATTGGGACAAAAATGGCAAATTAGAGAACATACATAAATAATTGGATAGTGTTCAAATTTATTTTAAGAATAAGGATTATAAAAAGCATACAGTAGAATGTTTTCTTTGGTCTATCTAAGCAAGTTTAAACAGAATAAAATATCTTGCCTTACTCTCTGGAATTATATAAAGTTTCAATAACATGTAGAGGAAGTAATTTTTAATCAAGTGCTCTTATATTTGGATGAAAAGATAAAGCTACCAATCTCAGTTATGATGAATATATCAAAGTGATTGTTGTATGCCCCATCTTTTCAGAAAGCATATGTTAAACAGGACAGGCAAAGATAAACTTTAAAAGGATTCACTTGTCTTAACAGCCCATCTGTTTCCTACTCCCCGTAGAGCACATCTCTTTTCTGGGGTCCCTTTCAGGTGTGCTCTTACCTTATGTAACACTCTCTTTATTGTAAGTTCATGCTGTGACCCTGTCAGAATTGCTACAGCAGGGGTGACCTCAGTAATGACCATCCACAGCCTGCCAAGCTAACTTGGTCAGTGTTAGCTGATTAAACTTTTAACAACATCCCCTGTGCGATAAAGGGCAAAATGACAACTTTGCCTATCGTCAAGGTGTCTGTATAATAAACTAATTAGTAAACCACACAGTCTGTGGAGCTTTTAATGAGTGCTATCGGCTGGCCTCTGTAATAAAAACCCAGTCTGCCCCCTTTTGGGATTCAATTAAGGCACAGACTGTCATATGCTTGGTCTAGCTGATCAATGAATCCATTCCGACCTTTGTCGGAGCTGTTTGCAAGGTCAGTGGCAGTAGTGAAGAAAG
Source organism: Chrysochloris asiatica (assembly GCF_000296735.1). Taxonomy (NCBI): domain Eukaryota; kingdom Metazoa; phylum Chordata; class Mammalia; order Afrosoricida; family Chrysochloridae; genus Chrysochloris; species Chrysochloris asiatica. The sequence goes on from NW_006408604.1 coordinate 4,183,881, forward strand.
CCAGCTTGGTAAAGGAGATATACTCAACAGTGGCCGACAGGCACCAAGTCCACTTGTTAATATCCTTGTGGTCATTTGACATCAGCAGAAGTTTCTCTCATTCAAAGGTTAGCTGAAAGAGAAGACAGCAATGAAAAAAATATATTGATATTTTTTCACAGAAAGGTCCCTCTATTATTAAAAAATGATCATTAGTCTGTTAACATCTACTTTTACCTTGCGGTATCTCCTTTTTTCTCCACCCAGTGGAACATACTATCAAACTTTTATTTTTCTACGTACACCTATCAATTTAATCTTGTTCCAGATGTGAAAATAAATGCAACTTTTATGAAATGTAGTTCTGTTTTTATGATTCAAGATGATGATATGATTTTTAAAAAAGTAATTGGATTAAAAAACATAGTATCCATTATAAGATTGATGATGTCAGAAGAAAGTTTTATAGTCAAAAGTTGGATATTGTTGTTGTGTGCCATCTATTTCAACAATAATTTTGAAGTATTGCAAGATTAATCAAATCTACATTAAAAGCATGAATGTATTTTGTATTCATTTAACTAATTTAGTATTTGTTTTTTTTTGAAAATAATTATTAATAAATGATAAGAATTTCATTTCCTAACATTAATACTTGGGGTTTTGGTTTGGTAATGTAGAATAAGGACTGCTAACCACAAGGTCAACAGTTTAAAACCATCATTCCTTGGAAATCCTATACAGGATTGCTATCAGTTGGAACCTACTTGAAGGCACTTAACAACAACATTAATACTAATTTTAAATGATGGTTTAATGAGACAATTAATATATAATTTTCTTACTTTCATATGGTAATATAAATATTGTTGTTGTTGTTGTTAAGTGTCAGTAAGTCAGTTCTGAGTCACAGCAACCCTGTATATGGTTACCAAGGATACACTGTTGGATTAACCACTCTAGCAGTTAGCAGTCCATTGATGAAGTGACTGGTGAGTTTGAACCATCACCTTTGCAGTTTTAACAACTTTGCAGCCCAGTGCTTAGCCTACAACATCACGCCAGGACTCCATAATATAAATAAGGGGAAAATAAGAATTCCCATGCTTAAAGTTTTTAAGACTAACCCCAAAGAACCATGACAGTTAGAAATCTATCCTTGTGTGGTCCTGTGGGTTAAAAAGGTCTATTTAAATTGCAAGGTTGATGGTTTGAGCTTACCAGCCCCTCCTTGGAAACCCTATACAGGGTCACTAGGAGTCAAAATCAACTCAAAGACACTTAGCAACAACAAGATTGAAATGCTTTGTTGTCAGGTATGGAAAATCACTGAGCTAGAGAGTGAATCTAACTGACACAGTAGCAGTCACATCCCAAAGTCAGCTTATTGTCCACACAGGCAGGAGCTTATACGCTGTTGTTGTCGTTGTTGTTGTTGTTGTAAAGTGTAATTGAGTCGGTTCCGACTCACAGCAACCCTGTATAGGATTTCCAAGGAGTGTCTGGTAAATTTGAACCTTTGACCTTGAGGTTCAAACCAAAATTGCAGTCTAGTGCTTATCCTATAGCTCCATACATTGAAATAACATATAAGGCTATTGGTGATTTGTACATTTAAATATATATATAT
>NW_006408604.1:4185589-4186355 GCF_000296735.1 Chrysochloris asiatica
GCAGTTTTTTTTTCTTTCAGGGTTTTATATATCTCTCCCCATTGCCTTCTTGCCTGCATGGTTTCTGTTGAGAAATTTGAGCTTAATCTGATTTGTTTGTCTTTGTATGTTATATTTCTCTTTTTCCTTGGTTAGTTATTATGTGCCGTGGAGTGGAGTCGGTTCAGACTCATAGCAACCCTGTACAGGGTTTCCGAGACTGTAAATCTTTACCGGAGCAGAAAGCCTCATCTTTCTCCTGCGGAGCAGCTGGTAGTTTAAAACTACTGACCTTGAGGTTTGCAGCCTGATTCATAACCACTATGCTACCAGAGCACCTTTTCTAGGTGCTTTCAAGATCCTGTCTTTATCTTTGATTTTGGAGAGCTTGATTATTATATGTCTTGGTGATTGTCTTTTAGGGTCTATCCATCCTGGGGGTCGTTGAGCTTCTTGAATGCTTATCTTTTCACTTTTCGTGATGTTAGGAAAATTTTCTTCCAGAGTCTCTTCAACTATCTCCTCTGTGGGCTTGTGTGATTGTTCCTTTTCTGGAATGCCAATAATTCTTATGTTATTCCTCTTCGTGTTACCCAACATGAATATTAGGCCTTCTCCAGATTTTTTTATCCTTTTTTGTATTTGTTCTTCTATCTTAGTAGTGTTGAAAGATTTATCTTTTAGCTTACTAATTCTAGCTTCTATCTCTTCAATTCTATTCCTTTGCCCTTTCAATGTATTGTCCATTTCTGATATTCTATTATTTATTGTTTGGACCTCTTTCTGT
>NW_006408604.1:4187113-4188205 GCF_000296735.1 Chrysochloris asiatica
TCTACGGAAGAAACATGACACTCAATGCTTCAATATATCATGATTTACAGCCACAGGACTCCTATACAAGGTTACTATGAGACAGCGCCAACTACAATGCACTTAACAAATGCAACACATATCTGTATATTTGCATAAATTATAGAGAATGATTAATATTAGAAACTCTGTACCTTTAGTTCGTGTCATTGGTAAACTCTGAAAATAAATAAACAAATAAATAAACAAACAGATAAATAAATAAATAAATAAATAATAAAAGTAACAGACGGCAAATCTAGGAATCTTAAGTCTAAGCATGTATACTAAATAGATAATTATACAGATACAGTATATGTTATTCACCACTGTGGAGTCCTGGTGTGGCGCTGTGGTCTAAATGCATCAGACTGCAAAGGCATTTGAACTGCAAGGTTGGTGGTTCAAGTTCACCAGCTGCTTCTCGGAAACCCTGTACAGGGTCACCATGGATCGGAATTGACCTAACAGCACTTAACAACAACATTCACCTCTGTGTTGATTTGAATAGGAAGCAACATTTTAAAACTAACCAACAACTGGTGTTGTTAAGTGCCATTTAGTTGGTTCCAGTAAATAGCAACCCTGTATAGGGTTTCAAGGAGCAGCTAGTGAACTTGAACCACTGACCTTGTGATTCAAATTGACTTTGCAGTCCAGTGCATTGGCCCACAGTAGCTCATTAGCCCAAAGTGCCACACCAGGACTTTCAACCAACAATTGTTGTTGTTATTAAGTGCCATCGAGTCGATTCCGACCCATAAAGACCCTGAATAGGGTTTCCAAGGAGCATCTGGTGAGCTTGAACCACCGACCTTGCAATTCAAACGACTAAGTAGTCTGATGCATTAGCCCACAGTGCCACTCCAGGATTCTTCAACCAACCATATTGTTGCTGTTGTTGGGTGCCATCAAGTTGGTACCAACTCATAGTGACCTTATGCACAGCAGAACAAAACACTGCCCGATCCTGGGTCAACCTCACCACTGCTGCCACACTTGAGTCCATCAATGCTGCCACTTGGCCAATCCACCTTACCAAACATGATATGCTTCTCCAGCGACTGGTCCCTC
>NW_006408604.1:4195600-4202000 GCF_000296735.1 Chrysochloris asiatica
TGGAAACTGTCTCTTTAAATTTTGAGGAGATCTGTGCAAATGCGAAGTAGAACCCTCTGAGGGTGGGGCTGGGGTGCCCACTAGTTCAGACACCCCTATAGTCACCAGAATGGAGGTGCACAGACAGCAAGGGACCAATGAACAGCTACCAAAAGAAAATAATGTCCACACCTTTATCTCAGCGGTTCTTCCAGGCTTCTGTGGCCGCTCCCATCCTTCCTCCGCTTGGACTCACCCTAGATGGCAGCTCCTGGAGCAGCCGAGCGTCCCAGACTAGAAAGCAATAGATTTCTTGCTTCTGCCACAAATTCCCCAGCTTTAAGCCTTCCATCCTTCTAAATATTCCATTATATGTGGTTCAGAGTTCTGGAACCATCTCCTGAGCCTGCTTGGTCGGGTATTCTGTGTTGTTGTTTGCGGAGCTCTTTACTACATGTCCACCCGATCTGCCATCTTGTTTGTTCCCTTCAAGGTAATATTTTGGCTCTATGGAATTGTTTAACTTTTCTTTGCTTTAATCTGAACTTGAATATGAGTAACTACTAGTCTGTCCCACATTTTACTCCTAGCCATGTTTTTGACTGATGATATCATCTCTTGTCACCGATGTATTTAATTTGATTTCTGTGTCTTCCATTAAGTGAGGTCCACATGTATAATTGTCATTTATGTTGTTGAAAAAGGTATTTGTAATGAATAAGTCATTTGGCTTTTCAAAATTCTATCATGTGATTTCTAGCATCATTTCTATCACCAAGGCCTTATTTCCTAACTACTGATCCTTCCATTTTGTTCTCAACTTTCACATTCCAATCAGCAGTAGTTATCAATGCATCTTGATTGCATGTTCTATCAATTTCAGAATGAAGAAGTTCATAGAATTAATCAGTTTCTTCATCTTTGGCTTCAGTGTTTGGTGAATAAATTTTAAAATTATTTGTATTTACTGGTCTTCCTTTTAGGCATATGCATATTATTCTATCACAGACAAACCTATACTTCAAGACAGATCTTAAGATGGTCCACTTGGGAATGAATCTAATGCCATTCCTCTTCAATTTGTCATTCACAGCATAGTATATCATATTATAGCATGATTCAAAATGGTCAATACCTAATAATTGCAGCTTACTAATGCCTACTCTACGGACTTTTATGAGTTCTATTTCATTTTTAGAAGACTTTCAAATTTTCTAAATTCATATTTTGTACATGCTGGTTCCAATTATTAATGAATATTTGCAGCTGTTTCTAACCATATTTAATTATGTCCCATCAGCAAATGAAGGTCTCAAAAGCTTTGCTCCGTCCACATCATTAAGGTCAATTCTACATTGAGGAGGCAACTCTTTCCTAGTCCTATCTGAGTGCCATCCAACACTTATCTTATCTTCCAGAATTATGTCAGACAATGTTCTGAGGCTATTCACAAAGTTTTTAGTAGCTAATCTTTCAGAAGTGGTCTGCCTTTCAATCTTCTTAGACTTTCTTTTTTGGAAGTTCTGTTAAAACCTATATACAATGGGTAACCTTGCTGGTATTTAAAATACTGATATCAAAGTTTCCAGCATCTCATAAACACTTAAGTCACTACAGTATTACAAACTGACAGAGAAATATTGGCCACACAATTTTGGAGTCTTAATAGTATGAATCCAGGTTGTAAGCTCTAGGGGAAGGATTTTTCTCTCTATTGGTTCACAGTTTGAATACAAGACCCTTGTCTTCTTTCAACATCTGTGGAACTACCATACCTTGGAGTTCTTCATGTCTTGGCTGAGTCTTCTCGTGGGAGGTTTTCAAAGCAGGAATCCCACAACCAAAGGACATGCTTTGCTCATGTTTCTTATTTCTTGGTGGCTCTGAAGTCTCTTCATCTTTGTTTACTTATGTCTCTTTTGTGTCATGTAGCATAAAAGATAATACAGGTCACATCTCAGAGACTCTCAATTTGATACACAACGTTAAAAAAAATATTCTATTTTAAAAATCTGGTGTGCTTAAAAATTTATAAACTGTATTACAAATACATGCATCTTTTTCTTTCACAACACCTTTCACTTGGCAATATTTTCATGTAGAAGTATCTATAAATAGTTGTTTAAATCCAAAATTTAGCTTGTATAAGAATATATGTTCAGATGAAAAAATTACATGGCATACTTAAATAAATTCCTCAATGGATCATAGAGACGTTGACATTCCTGAATATAATGAAATATATAGCAAACATTCCTTCCTATTTTATCTATTGGGAATTGGAGGCAGAGAGGACAGGCTAGTTCATTGAAGTTATACTCTTAAATAGATCTAGAATCCAAAGATAAATTCCTGTGAACTTGTGAGGTTTGAGTGGAAGCTGATTATTGAGCAGAACAGTGTGACTGGCAGAATTGTTTTCTGAATTCTATATTTTCAATATCTCTCTACATTTTTAGTTTCTTCATTAAGTTGTTTTGTGAAGATTTATTTTTAGAACCATACAAATTTATTTTAGACAAGAGAAGTTGACACAAGACAAAGGTACATGGAGCAATAAAGGAAAAAATACATCATGTAATTCCCAACTTAAATTTGCCAGACAGTTTGATATCAAATTATGAATTCATAGTCCATTTTCAACTTCCCAAATCATGATTTGATTTCATCAGTCTTGTAAAATGTGTCATTAGAATTTATCAATGTAGTTGAAAACCCACCAGCCAGGCTAAAAGAGAGACAAAAGACACAAATTACTAACCTCAAAAATAAAATAGAGGGTCATTGCTACTAATATCTAGAGACATTATGACTAACTCAGGACCACTGGTAATACAGTGGGCTAAGCATTGGACTGATATCTGAAATATTGGTGATTTGAGTCCACCAGCCACTCTACCAAAGAAACACGAGGCAGTTTCTATGAAGATTTACAGCTTCAAACATTGTATGAAACAGCTCTACTCTGTCCTAAGGGTCACTATCAACTTGAAGATAGTAGGTTGGGTTAAGAATAACACTATGTTTATAGATTTGACAACTTAAATGAAATGGACAAATTCCTTGAAAAATAATCTAGCAAAACTCACAAAAGAGAAAATGCATGTTTAGAATAGTAAGACTATTTTATAAAATTGAATTATTAATTAAAAATTTAAAAACTAAGAGTGTACTTAGTCCAGATAACTTTTCTGGTAAATCCTATCAAATATTTAAGAAATAAATACTAATTCTATACAATAGAAGTGGAGGCCAGTATTATTCTAATACCAAAGCCAGATAAAGAAATTACTTGCAAGCCAATATCTCCATACAGCAGGTATGTAAAATACCTCTTCAAAATTTTAGAAAATTAAATCCAATAATGTTAAAAAATTTATCTCCTTGCTGTTGCCACTGTACAAATTCATCTCATTGATGGTTTTCCTCTTTTTTTGCTGATGCTTCACTTTACCAAGCATGATGTCTTTCTCCAGGGATTGATGCCTCCTGATATTGAGTTGGTACCGACTTGACGACACCTAACAATAGCAACCATGCAATGTTGGTCCAAAAGCTGAAAACTGGTAAATTGAATTCACTTCGTAAATAGACCAATGAAGAAAAATATGTCATCATACCAATTGATGAAGTAGAGATTTTGATAAAGTTGAAATCTGATTCATGATAACAATTCCCCAGAACCTAGAGATAAAGGAGAACATTCTCAACCTGATAAAGAATATACACATATAAAAAAGTACCCACATCTAACATCAAATTTAATGATGAAGGAAGGGCACTTTCATCTAAGATCAAGAAAGTATGACCATTCTCATCATTTCCATTTCCACTTGAACTGAAAGTCTAATGAAAGGCAACAGAAAGAAGAAAAAAAAAGTTCATATATTCAGAAATAAATAATGATATCTTTGTTTTTGATATCAAGGTCAAAATATAAGTACAATATAAAGTCAATTGCTTTCCTACATACCAATGTTGGATAATTAAGGTTTGAATTAAAAAATAAAAGGTAAAACATTTATAACAGCATCCAACCCCATAACCAAAAAAGTTATTCTGACTCATAGCAACCCTATGTAGGGTTTCTCAGAAGCAACTGGTGAGTTTGAACTGCTGACCTTATGGTTTTCAGTCCAGTGCTAATCCTATACTGCCATACCAGGAACCCAAGAAAATAAGTAGTTAGGTGTTGTTATTGTTGTTGTTAAGTGCCATTGAGTCGGTTCCGACCCATAACTACCCTGTATAGGGTTTCTGAGGAGTGACTGGTGAGCTTGAACCACCGACCTTGCAGTTCAAATGGCTTTGCAGTCTGGTGTGTTAACCCACAGCACCACACCAGGACTTAGGTGTAAATCTAATTAAATATGTACATAATCAATAACCAAAAATTTTAAAATAATGATAAAGGAAATTTAACAGATAAAGTAACTGGAATTATTCCAATTTCATAGATTGGAAGTCTCAATGTGGTATATTAATATATATTCTATTAATATATTAAGGAATCAAGTCCTCCTAAATTAATCTATGCGCTCATTGCAATGTCATTCAAATAACCCACAAGCTGTTTTGTAGATATTGGAAAGGTAACCTTAAAAGGTATGACACAGGAACTAGAACACCAATACTGAAGAACAGAGTTGGAGGACTCAATATTTAATTTTAAGAATTATTTTAAAGCTACAGTAAACTAAAATTATGATATTGGAAAAGAATAAACAAACACGTGGGTCAATGGAACTGGATACAGCGTTGAGAAATAAACCCACACAGATATAATCAACTGATTTTGCAAATGCAATTCAATGGAAACAGGACAATCTTTCCAACAAATTATGTTGGGACAATTTTATGTCAACCTAAAAAGTGAATAAATAAAATAATCTAGGTACAAACCTTGCACTATAAAATTTTTAGAAAACATAGGTAAAAGTCTTTGTGATCTTGGGTTTACTATTGAGTTTTCTGATACAACACCAAAAGTGTAGTATACAAGAAACATTTGATAAGTAAGGCTTTTAAATAAAAATTTTCTGTTTTTGTGAAAAACACTGGTCAGAATTCGAAAATCAAAACAAATATTGGGACACTGCTTGCAAAACATATATCTGATCATCACCTCTCATGTGTCAGTTTGTCTTACTTGCATTTTGCTGTAATGCTGTAAGGTATGCCAGTAGTGTTTCAAATAACACCAGGGTCACCCAGTGTGGGCAGCTTTAAAATGTGAAGTTATTGCTTGTCAAAATATTCCCCATCTAGGTCTGCACATTGCAACTGGTACTTATTTCCATCTCTCTAGCCTGCCACTAAAGAATTCTGTGCTCTCTGATTTACACATCAAAATGGCAGTTTTGACATCCTTATGGGACTGAAATAATGTTTATTTTAAATGTTCCTTGAATTTAGGGAAAAAACAAAAACAAAAACGTAGTTATAGGGTGAATGTTGTTGTTGTTAAGTGCCGTCGAGTTGGTTCCGACCCATAGCGACCCTGTATAGGGTTTCCGAGAAGCAGCTGGTGAGCTTGAACCGCCAACTTTGCAGTTCAAATGGCTTTGCAGTCTAGCACATTAAATCACAGTGCCACACCAGGACCCCATAGGGTGAATAGGGTAAAAAAAATCTCACAGGGCAGCCTTGTAACTCTCAAAGAATGAGTAGATGCATTGTCATGATGAAAAAAAATGAACGTGGGTCTTGTTTTGTGTGATCTGATTAGTATTCAGAGCCACCTTCTGGCTTTGCTGGTCACTGCACTCTATTGTCTTCATGGATTACTTCTTCTATTAGAAATACTAAAAATTAAATTTTATAACAGTGGTGATCTAAAAATGTATTGATTTTATATGTTATAACATTTTCTTTAACTGGCTGTACTTACATTGCCTAATAGATAAGTAAGCCCTGTTCTGATCTATGTAGAAAATATTCATATAGAATTAGAAGACTGAACAATAAAGGACATTGCTGTTTGTTTTTTTTAAGTGCCATTGAGTTGGTTCTGACTCATAGCAACCTTGTATAGAGTTTCTGAGGAGCTCTGGTGATTTTGAACAGCCAACCTTGTGTTCAAACCGACCTTGTGGTTGAGCGCTTTGCCTATAGAAAACAGGTTGTTTTTAAATGCCATTGTGTCAATTCTTATCCATAAACACCCTGTGTAGGGCTTCCGAGGAACGGATGGTGAGCTGGAACCGCCATCCTTGCAGTTCAAACCGATTTTGCAATCCAGCGCATTAACCGACACCAGGAGACATAGGTTACTCCAAACTACAGGTTCTGAAGTTTCTCAAATGAGGATTCCTTCAGTTCCTAAAGAAAATATGAAAGAATCAAGGTTTCATTATAAATTTTTATATTTTTACCCAAATTTTTTTATTATTTTATTTAAGGTTTTTATTGTGGATTGAGT
>NW_006408604.1:4205186-4206869 GCF_000296735.1 Chrysochloris asiatica
CCACGTGGTCTCACCCAAGATGGCAGCTCCTGGAACAGCTGAGCATCCTGGACTAGAAAGCAATGGATTTCTTGCTTCTGCTACAAATTCCCCCAGCTCTAAGCCTTCCAACCTTCTAAGTATTCCTTTATATGTGATTCAGAGTTCTGGGACCATCCCCTGAGCCTGCTTGGTCGGATTTTCTGTGTTGTTGTTGGCGGAGCTCTCTGCTATACGTCCACCCGATCCGCCATCTTTGTTTGTTCTCCTTTACCCAAATTTTTGATGATGTATCAATGTGATTGTTTTGGACATTTTTTTTCCCCCCAGACTAAACCAGAACTTTGTCTTTCTTCAGATTATTTTTAATCATTCATATTCAACCTAAAACTCTGCTTCTACTCAACTTTTTATTATTTTTTAATGTTTTTCTTTTTTCTTATCTGAATATTAACAGTATTAAAATTTTCTTTTTAATGTGTGTGCATTGTTTCTCTCTTGCCCTCATTTTGTGTCACTTTTTTCTCAATTTTTATCTTTTATTGTGTATCTGGGATACATTTCCTGCTTGTAATAGCTAAAATAAGTGTAAATTTCTCGAGCACTTGGTCTTTGCCCTAAATAAGCTAGAGCAAGAGAAATGTTCTTTATTAATAATTATTCCTTTCTAACCAAGTCATCATCACATAGGAAGGGCAGCACATTAATTAATTAATACGTGCACCCACAGGAAAATTAAACAATTGAAGTAATAAATGTGGACATGTCTCTGAATATTTGAACTGAATTTTATTATTTATGTTACTAGCAAGTATTAATCTGTGGTCTAGGCAAAGGTAATAGTTGGAAACATTTCCATCTGCCTAGCTAAGCATTTTGGACAGTTAAGAGTTTAGAATTGCTTTTTAAAGTATAGGTTTAAAATGTTTAATACAGATAATTTTTTTTAATGGTTAGTCTTTAAAAAATAGAGTTAATATATTATACTGACAATGCAGAATATTATTTTGGACTTATTTTCTTTTTATTTTGGCATGTATATACCATGAAGATTCACTAGAGAGGATCGTTGTATTTAACTTAAATGTCCTCAGGTGTTAGGTTTTGTTTTATTTAACTTAAATGTTAAATGTTTGTTTTATTTAAATTACTTGTTTATTTAACTTATTATTTAACCCTAACCCTAAGCCTATTTATTTATTTTATTTAACTTATGTCCTCAGGTACTTATCAAGTGTTATGATACTACTACTAAAAGCACATACAAGTCAGGTGATGTTATTTCTGGTAGAAATGTGCTTAGTTGCATACATGTTGCATATGGTTATTTTAAGAAAGGAAAATTTACTTAAATTAAAGAAAAATAAATGATGAATGAGTTTTTGTAAATTGGTTGACATGTCACCCTGATTTTTTTTTTTTTTTTAAATGTTGTTTGCAAATAAGAGTACATTAAATTATCTGGGTGAAAATTTTCAAGATCTTTTCTTGTTAAGAAAGATTTTTCAAAGTTTACATTTATAGTAAAGTTCCTAACAATGAAGAAAAACTCATCAATTAAAAAGGATATATATTTAAAAGTTTATATTTAAAGAATCCATCAAGCTTTCACTATTCGTGAAAAATGATGTAAGACAATTGGAGAGATATTGCAAAATATATAAAGACTGCTCTTTAAATGGTAGAAGTAGAGAAAAATCAAGC
>NW_006408604.1:4208848-4218183 GCF_000296735.1 Chrysochloris asiatica
GAGCTGATCTTTGAAATTTTCTGTTCAGCTCTTGGATCTCTTCAATTCTTCCATTTGCTTTAGCATCTCTATGCTGGAGAGCAAGTTTCAGAGTCTCTTCTGACATCCATTTTGACCTTTTCTTTCTTTCTTGTTTTCTTAATGACTTTTTGTTCTCTTCACCCATAGCGACCCTGTATATGGTTTCCTAGGAGCGGCTGGTGAGCTTGATCAAACAGACTTTGCAGTTCAGTGCATTAACCCACAGCACCTCACCAGGACTCACTCACTATCTACCTATCTATCATCTATCTATCTCTTGTTGTTGTTGTTAAGTGCCGTCGAGTCAGTTCTGACCCATAGCGACCCCGTATAGGGTTTCCGATGAGTGATTGGTGAGCTTAAACTGCCGACCTTGCAGTTCAAAAGGCTTTGCAATATGGTGCATTAACCCACAGTGCCCACCAGGTGTTGTTAAATGCTGTTGAGTCAGTTCTGCCTCATAGAGATCCTGTATAGGGTTTCCAAGGAGCAGTTGATGGCATCCTAGTGTGGCAATGTAAACAGTAGACAGTGAACCACAAAGTCAGCAGATCAAACCCACTAGTTACTACATGGAAATCCTATAAAGGGTCTCTATGAGTCGAAACCAACTCAATGGCATTTAAATACACATATATATGTATTTAAAGAAAAGTATATATCTATATTAATATTAATTCTATATAGCTTCTCTTTTCCCATTTCTACTTTATAAAATTGTTCTAATCAAAGTCACTGATTCTTCCATGTTGATTAGTCCAAGTTCTAATTCTCAGTCTATGTCATAATTTTATCTGTAGTAGCATTTGACACAGTGAATAAGAATCCATGATCTGTTCCTTGACACCAGAACTATTTAATCTAAATCTTTACATTAAACCAGCTTTCCTCTTTCCTCTCTTTGGACTTCATCCAAACTGATGGCTTTAACTGTCTGAATTTCTCCCCTGAACTGAAGACCCCTATCTCTACTTGACTACTTTGTATTTGTACAGGAAATCACAAATTTAGCACATTCAAAATTGATCTCTTGATCGCTCTCAAACCTTTATCTGCAGTGTTCCTTGGCTCAATGAATGGAAACTCTGTAACTTCTAATTGTTGAGGCTCAAATGCTTTAGAGGAATTATGACTACTTTTCTCATACCTCACATTCAACTAATCATAAAATATTATTAAATTTACTTTAAATAAATCCAGAATGATTTATTTAAAGTAAATTTAATAGACTTTTCACCCAATCTGTCCATCATCATACCAGGCATTCCTGTAATGCTTCCTATCTGATTGTTCTGCTTTCATCCTTGCTCCTCCTACAATCTACACTCAATATAACAATGAAAGGAATCTTATCAAACTAGTGAAATTAAATGATCTTTTTTTTGCATAAAATCATCCAATGGCTCTGCATCTCATCGAAGACCTTACACAATCTGACTTCCTCTCACGCTTCTAGCTGCAGCTCCATCATTCCCTTGCTTCCTTCTAGTCTTACTACTCTTCCTTGTGATTGCATAGTTGAGGGCCTTTATATTTGTTCATTTTTCTGCTGGGGATGTGCTGGTCTCAGAAAACTGCTTGGTTCGTTCTTTCATTTCATCTCAAAAAAGAAAGAAAGAAAGAAAAAGAAAAGAAGAAATGCCCCTGGGATACCCTATGTAAAACAATAGGCTCCTTCTGATTTCTGTTCTCCTTACTATATATTGTTGCTGCTTGAGTTGACACAAACTCATGGGGATCTATAAGTAACAGAGAAATATTGCTTGATCCTGAATAATTTTCCAGGATTTTATTTAATGATATATTATTAAAATTATAATTTTTACTTTGTTTGAATTTTAGAAGTTGTTTGCAGGCTTTTTATTTTATTTTATTATTCACTGGTTTAGTCTGCAAGTTCCACTGAAATGTTTACACTACGGATAATTTTGCTTGTATTTTAAATACCAATGGCATATAATATTCTAGTATCATAGAAATCTGCTACAGTAGAACAAATTGACAAATCAATGGCGGTAACACAGATTACCTTCTAATATAGTTCACTTATTTGTTTTCAGAAATTTTATGTCTGCTTACTTCAAGTTTAGTTATTTGTTTTGATTTGTTTTTAGTTATTTGTTTTGGTACAAAGTGTGAATCTAAGAGAATTGTTGCTGTTGTTAAGTGCTGTCAAGTCAGTTCTGACTCATAGAAACCCTGTATAGGGTTTCCAAGGAGCAGCTTATGGGTTTGAACTGTTGACCTTATGGTTTACAGTCCAGTGCTGATATATACCACCACACCACAAGTCCAAGGAAAATTGAAAGCCACTGAAAATGAAATGGAACACATAAAGATTGATATTCTGGCCATTAGTGAGCTGAAATGGATTAATATTGACCATTTTGAATCTGACAATCATATCGTTTACTCTACCTGAATCAATAATAGAAAATGAATTTTGGCATGCTCATCTTCAAAAACAGCATTTTAAGATCTGTTTTGAAGTATAAAGCTGTCTGTGATACAGTAATATTCATATACCTACAAGGAAGATCATGTAATATCACTATTATTCAAATTTATGCTCCAACTTATAAAGCCAATGTTGAATAAATCGAAAAATTCAACCAACTTCTGTCTGAAATAGATCAAACATGCAATCAAGCTACACTGCTCATTATTAGTGATTTTAATGGAGAAGTAGTTGGAAGCAAATAAGTTGAAAAATGTGGTCTTGGTGATAGAAATGTTGCTGGAGAACCTATAACAGAATTTTGCAAGGTCAATGGCTTAATCACTGCGAATACATTTTTTTTCAACAACATAAATGATGATTGTACATGCATATCACACCAGATGGAAAACATGGAAATAAAATTGACTATATCAGTGAGAAGAGATGATGAAGGAGCTTAATATCATCAGTCAAGAAAAGACTAACAGTGGAATAATCAATGTCTCATAAGCAAGTTTGGGCTGAAGCTAAAGAAAATTAAAACTAGTCCATGAGAACCAAACTATGATCTTGAGTATATCCCATCTGGATTTAGAAACTGTATCAAGAACAGATTTGATGCATTAGGCACAAATGCCTGAAGACCAGAGGATGACATCAGGAACATCATACATGAGGATTGTTTTCTTTTTATTTAAGGTCATTAAATAGACAAGAAAGAAAAGACAAAATGGATGCCAGAAGGGACTCTGAAATTTACTCTTGAACCTACAGAAGCTAAAGCAAATGAAAAGAAAAATGATGAATAAAAGAGTTGAACAGAGAAAACAGGTAGCTCAAGAAGACAAAGTAAAGTATAACTTCATTATAGCTCATTGTAGTACTCTACTTTGTGTCTTGATCTGCCTTTTGAAATTTTCTGTCCATCTCTTTTATTCATCTTTTTGCTTTAAATTCTTTTTTAGCTTTAGCTTCTTTTAATTACAGTGTTGTGGAGTCAGAAAATCAAAAAGGAAGATCACTCTCAGCATTTTTCAAACTGAAAGAACTGAAAGAAAAAAAAATCTGGCATAGAGTTGATATAATAAAGATATCTTTGAGCAAATATTGAATGGTACAGAAACATTAAAAGAAGATGGAAGAATACAGAGTAACTGTACCCAAAATAATTTGTCAATATTCAAACATTTCCAGAGGTAGCACATGATCAAGAACCAGTGGTATTGAAGGAAAAAATCCTAGCTACAGTGAAAGCATTGATAAAAAATAAGGCTCCAGGAATTGACAGAATGCCAATTGAAATGTTTCAAAAAACTGGAAGTGATCACTCATCTATTCTAAGAAATTTGTAAGACAGCTACTGGAACAACCAATTATAAGAGATCTATATCTGTGTTCATTCTAAAGAGATGTTACCCAATGGAATGTGGAAATCATTGAAAAATATCATTAACATCAAAAGCAAGTAAAATTTTGCTGAAGAAAATTCAAAACTAGTTGCAGCTGTATATCTAGAAGGAGCTACCAAAAACTCAAACTGGATTCATTAAAGGATGGGAAATGAGGGATAACATTGCTGATATCAGACAGATCTTGACTGAAAGCAGAGAATACAAGAAAGATGCTTGCTTGTGATTTATTAATATGCAAAGACATCCAACTGTATGGATCATACAAACTATAAATAACATTTCAAAGAATAAGAATTCCAGAATGCTTCATTGTGTTCATGAGGAATCTGTACATAGACTAAGAGGCAATTGTTTGATCAGAATAAGGAGATACCAAATAGTTTTAAATTAGGGGAAGTGTGTGTTAGGGTTGTATCTTTTCACCATATGTACTCAATCTATATGCTGAGCAAATAATCTGAGAAGCTGGGTTATATGATGAAGAAAATGGTATCAGGATTGGAGAAAGACTCATTAACAACCTTGGATATGCAAATGATACAATTTTTCTTGCTGGAAGTGAAGATGACCTGACATACTTACTGATGAAGATCAAAGTCTACAACTGTCTCAATAGATTGTATCTCAATGTAAGGAAAATGAAAATTTTCACAACTCAACTCATAAATAATACCAAGAAAAGACTGAAATTATCAAAACTTCATTTTACTTGGATCCACAATCAACACTCATAGAAGAAGAAGTCAAATGACATATTGCATTGGGAAAATCTGCTGCAAAAGATTTCTTTAAAGGTATTAAAAAGTACAGATATCACTTGGAGAACAAAAGCTTGGCTGACTAAACCATGGTATTTTTAATTGTTTCATATGCATGTGAAAGCTATACAATGAATAAGGAAAATTGGATAAGAATAGATACATTTGAATTATGTGTTGGTCAAGAATATTGATAATTTCATGGACTGGAGGAAGAAGAAAACAAATCTGTCTTGAAAGAAGTATAGCCAAAATGTTCCTTAGAAGAATTAATGGGATGTCTTATTCTCTCCTACTTTGGGCTTGTTTTTAGGAAGGCATTCTTAATAAATTGTAGTGTCAGCGAAAAAGCGAAAGACACCCTACAAGATGGATTGACACACTGACAACAGATATGCGCTCAAATATAGTAATTGTGAGGTTAGTGCTGGACCTGGTCATATTTCTTTCTGTTGTGCATAAAGTTGATATGAATTAAAACCCACTAAATGGCATCTAACAACAACAACAATAATACTGTTTAAACCTCACAATGAAGTCCTCGTGTGGCACTGTGCATTAATGCACTGGACTGCAAGGTCACTTTGAACCACAAGGTTGGCAGTTCAAGTTCACTAGCCACTCCTTAGAAACCCTACACAGAGTTCCTATGGGTCAGAACTGACTCAATGGCACTTAAAAACAACAGCAACAAACCTCATAATAATGTTGCCAGTTTTCCTAATCTGTGAGGTTGCTGATGTTAAGTGCTATCGAGTTTGTTCCGTCTCACAAGGACTCTGTACGATTTCTGACATTGTTGTTCAAACTGACCTTGTAGTCCAGAGCTTATCATACACTTGGACTTCTCTTTGAGGTTAGATATTATGATATTTGCTGTTTATATAATTTTTCAGATTTATTCTTGTAAGAGAATAACCACCATTTCCTATTGTATTCCAGATATGTTTATAAAATAATTTCCTTCTTCTGAAATTACACTCTATAAAACTCCCTTCAGTGGCAATCTGTTGAAAGTGACTTTATGTTTATTTTTCCTGGAATTATCTTTATTTTTCTTGTGTTCTTAAAAGACAATTTAAAAAATAAACATTGGTTGTTATTTATTTAATCTTTGGTCTCTTAAATGAATATCTGTTTATTCAGCCTTCCATTGTTTCTATTCAGAAGTTTCATGGATTTTTTTTGCACTTAGTTTGAATTTTATGTGTTTTCTTGAATTTTGTAAAATCTTTGCTTACTGTCTAATTGTAATCAGCATTCTTTTTTATCCTTCTGTAACACAACTCAAAAATACGTTAGCACTCTATCTAGATATTTCATGGTATTTAATCTCTGTCCCATACAGTTCCTCTCCTCATTTCTGGAGCACTTTCTGGTTTTTTTTTTTTTTTTCAGATCTATATTCCACTTAACTAACTTTATCTTCTCTTCAGTAGAAACAAATGCAATATTAAAATTGGACAATATAAGAGAGAGTAGTAAAGATGTTATTTATAAGGTTTTTAAAAAAAGGAATGTTGAATTTTTTTTGTGGGAATAAAACAAACATCTGGAAAAAGTTACTGTTGTGAAAGTTTAAAGGAATAAGGGGAGGAAACAATAATAAAAACAGAGAGAAAAACATTTGGTGAGGATTACCTAATACAATTTCTGATGCTTTGTTCTGATCCAAAGAGACTTAGCAGGAATGGAGACTTGTTAAGTGCTGTCGAATCAGTTCCAACCCATAGCAACCCTGTATAGGGTTTCTGAGAAGCAGCTAGTGAACTTGAACTGCTGACCTTTTGGTTTAAACCGACTTTGCAATCCAGCACATTAACCCACAATGCCACACCAGGAAATGAACACCACACCGGGACATAAACAGAGATATATATTTATATCCATTCCAAAGAAAGATAACCCAATGAAATCCTGAAATTACTGGACAATATCATTGATATCCCATGCGAGTAAGGTTTTAATAAAGGTAATACAAAAATGGCTGAAACCATACATTTACAGAGAACTTCTAGAGGTTCAGGCTGGACTTAGAAGCAATGAATATCATTGCTGACATCATTTGGATCTTGGCTGAAAGCAGAGGATAACCAGAAAGATGTTTACCTATGCTTTTATTGACTATGCAAAGGCTTTCAGCTGTGTGGGTTATGACAAGCTATGGACAACATTGTGAAGAACGAGTTGTCAAGAATGCTTAATTGCACTCATGAGGAACCTGTACATAGACCAAGAGGCAGTTGTTCAAACAGAACAAGGGAACACTGAATGGTTTAAAATTAGGAAATGTGTGTGCCAGGGTTGTGTTTATTCAATCTGGATGCTAAGCAAATAATAAAAGAAGCTGGATTATATGAAGAAATATGTGGCATCAAGATTGGAGAGAGACTCAAAAACCATCTGCTATATGCTGATGACACAACCTTGCTTCCTGAAAGCAAAACAACTTAAAATACTTACTGTTGAAGATCGAAGACTTTGGTATGGGTTGCATACTATATGGGTTGCATCTCAATGAAAAGAAAACAAAAATCCTCACCACTGGACCAATAAACAATACATATATAAATGAAGACATGATTCAAGTTGTCAAAGACTTCATTTTGTTCAGATCAACCATCAAAACTCATGGAAGCCACAATCAAGATATTAAACTATGTATTGCATTTGGCAAATCTGCTGCACAAGAACTCTTTAAAGTATTGAAGAGCAAAGATGTCAGTTTGAGGACAAAGGTGTGTCTACTCAAGCTATGGTACTTTCAATAACCTCATATGAATATAAAAGTTAGACAGTGAATAAGGAAGACCATAGAAGAATTGATGCATTTGAATTATGGTTTTGGAGGAGAATGTTAAAAATGCCATGGACTGCCAAAAGAACAAACAGATCTGTTTGGAAGAAGTGCAGCCAGAGTGCTCTTTGGAAGCCATGATGGCCAGACTTCATCTTTCATACTTCAGACATCATATCAGGAAGGACCTATCCCTGAAGAAAGATATGTTTGGTAAATTGGAAGATCAGAGAAAAGAAGAATGGGAAGACTGGGTAATTTGAAGTTCAGGGAATTGTGTGAACTCATGAGCTTACAAGCACTGACTTAATCCATGGTAGTTGGGGCTGAGAGCAAGGGTGCTAGCTGGTTTGAAATACAGGGAGGTGTGTGTAAAGTCCCAAACTTACAGTTGGTACCCATTTGATCTAGCTTGGGTGCGTAGGGTTGAGCTGACCAGAATCTGACCAGATACAGATGTTTACAACTGTGAGCAAGTATCAGTTGCTTGTTCGTTGGACTGGACTTTTGCTTATGGATGCAATTGCACAAAATTTCAACCGGAATCAAGGATTCTTCATATCAAGGGACATGCTTGTCTCCAAAGTGTACTGGGTTGATAAGAATGTACAATTTAGACATTGGCTTTCAAAAGTTGGGGGTGGTTATGAAGGCAAGAAGTTGCTGGCTTACAAGCTTTAATGGGTATGTTTAATTTTGAATGAGGGGACAAAGGAGAATCTCCACTGACTAGTTTTCCTCTTTTCCAGATGACTTAGGTGAAAGAGGGTTGGGGAGTGATGCTGATAGGATTTTATCATTTCAATTATGCATCATTGTTAGTAGGATTAATTGTGATTATCAAAACTGTGGTTGTAGAAGATAATGTAACTCAAAGAAAGGAGTAGTCATCTTTTATTTCAGTAATAGATGATCCCAGAACCATCAAGAAGGAAGAGCATAAGTGGAGCTTGGATTCTTGTCAGAAAAGCTACTACAGTAAAGACAATAGCAGAGGTGGTATCATGGAAAGACAGAGCCGCTATGGACTGGGCCTATGGACTGAGTAAAGTTGTGTGCCTACGGGTAGAGGCTGGCTTACAGAATGTGCCCTTTGACATTTCAATGAATGAATATATATTTTTATTCTGTTTTGCACGTGTGCATCGAATATCTTTGCTTTCTTCATTTTTTACCTATAAGATGTAAATGGGGCCAGTGCAGTTTTGGTTTACATGTTTTAGTTGTATCATGTTAGGCTCAAGTATGACTTAACAATTTCTTTATTTAGAGATCATAGGTTTATATAGTTTATAGGTTTCGAGTTGGCAAGAATGAATTGTAATGGTCAGTGTTCTGTGTCAACTTGACTAGACGAGGATTTCTAGAAGTTTAACAGTTGGGATGTGTTTATTCACATGGTGATGAAACCTAATACAGGCATATAATGAGTGGCTAGGAGTAGACAATCAGTTGAAGGGATGCTTACTAGGGCTTGTGGTCTGTTCCCAATATAATGGACATACGGAGGGACTCTCTATTCTGCTGGGGACCTAGGACTCTGCAATTGTAAGATAATAAGCTTCTCTTTACACACACACACATACACACACACACACACACACACACACACATATATATATATATATATATTGTTGTTAAGTGCCATTGAGTCAATGTCAAATCATAGTACCCCTGTATAGGGTTTCTGAGGCTATGAATCTTTGCGGAAGTACAAAGTTTCATCTTTCTCATATATATATGTTGTTGTTAAGTGACGTTGAGTCGATTCCAACCCATAGCAACCCTGTACAGGGTTTCCAAGGAACAGCTGGTGAGCTTAAACCACTGACCTTGCAGTTCAAACACATAAGCCACAGCATCACAACAGGACTCCATATATATATGGACTGATTGTCTACTCCTAG
>NW_006408604.1:4219669-4220658 GCF_000296735.1 Chrysochloris asiatica
CTGGGCCCAGGAGTCTCCAGATCTCCCCACACTGCTGGCCAACCAGGTCCCCATCCGGGTCCACAGAAGCCCACCGAACATTGTAGGGCTTAGCTTGCCACTTCATTGCTTCTTTTACTCTACTTCCCCCTATCAGCGATGCATGTGGTCACCAATCAGAGCGCGTATTTCCGTTGAGTCTTAGTCTTGGAAGGGGTTTGCATTAAGGGGACCCAACCACTTGTCTTGATGTTTCCTGGGCAAGTAATTTGTTTGTTAGTAACAGTCCATCTACCTCTTTGTTTTGTATTTTTCCTGTAGGTCTTTCTTTCAAGAAGTATCTTCTGTTCTTCTAGCCGCTCCAGTTTGCTTGTCCTTTCAAGTGGGAGTTTCCCATCTCTGGAGATCTGGATGTGGTTCAGGCATCTACCTATAGTGTTATGCATTGCAGAGGCTCCGCAGGAAGCCTCCTTCCCTGGACACTTTGCAGCCCCATTTTAGATATTTCAATCAGTTATAGGCAGAAGACGGACTTACAAGCTTTCTATAGTGATGTTTCTGACTATTCCTTTCTCTCACCCTCCGGTGTCTATTTTATATTATAATGCAAGGAAAACCAAGATTCAAAAGACTGCCGAGCATCTTAACATTATTCGCCACTTTTCCCCATTACAGCCATGGGTCAATCTCTGTATCCCAGAACCCTGTAGTTCCAAGGTTGTGCATATATCATTCTTTATCTCTGTCCCACTTAGCCCATTCAAACAAGCCTAATTGTTCTCCCATCTGCTTTGTTCTTCTGTTTCCCTCTCCCTCCTTGTATATTGCCACCCTCACCAGCACGGAAACTTTCCTGTGTCTAATCCCTACCCTGTGCTCCACCTTCCCCTCCCTCCCGTCACCCACCACCAACTTCCCAGCAATCAACAAAGAATTCCCCCTACCCCCGTTTAATATGGTTTCTTTTTCTTAGTCTTTTACAGTAGTGGTCCTATGCAGTATTTCTCTTT
>NW_006408604.1:4232920-4249268 GCF_000296735.1 Chrysochloris asiatica
GCCATCAAGCCCCGCCCCTCAGTACAATTGTGGTTTTTTTAAAGTATTTAATGAATGTTTATTGAATGAATGAATATGCAAAATCTAACAAAAGACACTGGGTATTAACACTTCTTAAGTAGTTTCTATACTCAGAAATTTCTACTAACCACCTATATTTCTGAGTAAAGCATTGTATGGTACACAGTGTTTTAAGAGAAGCAAAAACTGTGAATCAGGCTAAATATATATATTTTTTCTAAATCTCAATACCCACTGTTAAGGATTGAATTGTGTACCTGCTCCCAGATTACTTATTGAACTATGTTGTTGTTGTTGTTAAGTGCCATCGAGTCGGGTCCGACCCATAGCGATCCTGTACAGGCTATAGAGCCCTTTAACTGTAGATGTTATCCTGTTTGGCAATCATGTTTTTGTTACGTTAATGATGTCATACGAGAGTAGATTAGGTCCTAAACTTAATCACATACAAGTTATAAAACCTAATCACTTTGATTTACTCTAAGGAAAACAGATTGCAAGGAATGCCAAGAACTCCAAGGCATCCCAGGGCTATCTAAAAAGAAGGACCCTCTCCTTGAGACAATTTGATATATTAAAGACAATTCTTCTGAGTGTTCAGAAAAAAATGGAAAGCTGGGGAAAACTTCTATCACCATAAACAGAATGTCAATAAAATGTAAGCATTAAATATATTTCTGGTGAGATTTTAAAGGAAATAATGAACATATTATTGGACATTAGAGGAAAGATGATCCTTTTTATGAAGTGGACAGAAAGTTGTCTGAATCATGTTGGATTGTTTTGTGGAAGATGGAAGTTGTAAGTGATAAAATTAGATGAGTTTTCTTAGTAACATTTTGAATATTTGGTGTAATTTACCTTTGCTGCCTATAGGAAAACACAAAAGCAAAAAAATATATTGAGAAATTGCAAATAAAGCACAGAACTTAAAAGATTTAGAAAATACTATTTTACTATTGTATAATTTTTACTCAAGAGAGTAGGTCTGTAACTGATGTCAATAAAACTGAAAGGATAGATACAAGATGAAATGAAGGGAAATAGTTGACTTCCTGGCATTCTATAGGCAGGAAACATGCTAGTGGAGTTACTTAATTGTGAACATCTGTTGTCCCCCAAGCAAAGGAAAGGACAACCTTGGGAACAGTTCAAAGATCTGTGTGACTGTCAAAAAGAACACCGGGGGGAGTGGGGGAAAGTAGGGTCACTGCTTCCTCATTTTCAAAGGATGGCAACATCAGTCTTCAGGTTTCCAGGAGAGGAGTCATCACCACCACAGTTCTCTGGTATGCCAGAAGAATGTTCTTCCCCACAGGCCGAGAGGCCAGAGTAATCACCTTAGAGTATCTGGAAAGCTGGACTGGCTACCAGTACCAAGGGAACTTCTGTGCAGAATCTGGAGAGTGTGGTCATTGCCCAGAGTTCAGAGGGTGAGCAAATTATTTTCAAGACTTGAGAGCTAATGAAACCTGCTAAGTTTTGGATACTCATGACCCCTTCATTCTCTCCAGTTCCTCCCATTTGGAATGGAAGTGTCGTATTTATGCCAGGTTCACTATTGTAGTTTAGAAGCAGATAACGTGTATTCTGGGTGCTACAGGTCTGTAGGGGGAAAAGAATTTTGTCCCAGAGTGGAACACACTCAAACTTTTACTTACACTTGATTTAGCTTTTCTGCACATGAGATTTTGAACATACCATTGGCTTTTGATCATATGCTACCTCTTGAAATATTTGAACATCAGCCATTTATTTTTGGTACAGTGACTTTATATATTCCTTCCATCTTCTTTTGATGATTTCTGCATCATTCAATATTTCTCCCCAAAGAATCTTCAGTATTGCCAAGTAAAGTTGAGATGTCAGCAAAGGTGGTGCCTTTTTTGAAATTTTTTTCCTCAGTTCTTTCAGGTTGATAAATGCTGAGTGTATTCTTCCCTTTTGGTTTTCTAACTCTGGATCTTTGCATATTTCATTATAGCATTTGACTTTGTCTTGTTAAGCTGCCCTTTGCAATTTTCTTTTTTGTTCTTTACCTCTTCATTTCTTCCATTTACTTTAACATCTCTATTCTGGACAGCAAGTTTCAAAGTATTCTGACATCCATTTTGGTCTTTTCCTTCTTCCTTTTATTCTTAATGATCTTTTGCTTTATGTTCTTAATGTCATCCAAAAAAATCTTCTGGTTTTCAGTCATTAGAGTTTTAGTGCATTGAATCTGTTCTTGAGATGATCTCTAAATTCAGTTGGGATATGTTTAAGGTAATATTTTGGCTCTTTTGGACTTGTTTTCATTTTCTTTAGCTTCAGCCTAAACTTGCATATGAGGAATTGATGGTCTGTTGCACGGTCTGCCTCTGATCTCGACTTGGGTGATAATATGCAACTTTCCCACTACATTTGCAATGAAGAAGTTGCAGGGCTTGCAGAATTCTATCATGTGACCTCCAGCATAATTTCTATCATCAATGTCATATTTTCCAACTATTGAACCTTTCTCTTTGCATTCTAATCACCAGTAATTAGAAGTTCATCTTGATGTTATGTTTGATCAAGTTCAGACTGTAAATGTTGATAGAATTCTTCAATTTTTTCATCACTGCCTTTAGTGGTTGGTTCTTAAATTTGGATTATAGTGGTATTACGTTGTCTTACTTGTAAGATCATGGACATTATTCTATCACAGACAGCATTATAAGTCAAGATAGACCTTGGAATGTTCTTTTTGATGATGAATGCAACACCATTCCTCTTCAACTTGGCATTCCTGGCATAGCAAACCAAAATGGTCAATAACAGTATATTTCAGGTCATGAATGCCTAGGATATTGATTTATTTTTAATAATCAGTCTTCCAGCACTACATCTGACAATATTCTGTTGTGGTTTGAACTGAAAGGTTGATGGTTCAAGCTCACCAGCTGTTCCTTATAATCCCTATACAGGGTCGCTATGAGTAGGCACCGACTTGTCGGCACTTAACAACAATAACAACAACAGTCATCATGTAGCAAGATCCAATATTCTGGTGCTATCTAACAATGCTTCATCATGATCTATAAAGTTTTCATTGGCTAAACATTTGGAAGTAACCCCCATGTCTTCTTCCAAGTCTGTCTTAATGTGGAAGCTTAGCTGAAACTTGTCTACCACAGGTGACCCTATTGGCATTCTAAATATTGGTGCCATATCTTTCAGCATCACAGCAACATGCAAATTATCACAGTGCAACAAACTGACAGATGAGTGGTAGGGTCTTCCTTGTATGCACATGATATCATATCACAGACAGCATTATTCTTCAAAAGAGATCTTGAAATGTTCTTTTTTATGATACATGTTACATTACTCCTCTTCAATTTGTCATTCCTGGCACAGTAAACCATATGATTATCAGATTCAGAATTGCCAATCCTCATTCATATCATCTCATAAATGCTTAGGGTATTGATCTTTATGTATTCCATTTCATTTTTGATAACTTCCAATTTTCCTAGATTAATACTTTATACATTCCATGTTCTGATTATTAGTGGGTATTTGTCACTGTTTCTCCTCATTTTCAATTGTGCCCCATGAGAAAATGAAGGTTCCAAAAGCTTTCCTCTATTAGCATCATCACGGTCAACCCTACTATGAGGAGGCAGCTCTCGCACAGTTGTAATTTGATGATATTCTGGTAATATTCATTATGTTTCAATATTCAATATTCTGGTGTTATCTGACAGTGTTTCACTGATATTCATAAGGTTTTCAGTGACTAAACATTCATATACAGTCCACCTTTTGTTCTGCCTGTTCTGTCTTAGTGTAGGAGTACAGCTGACACCTGTCCACCATGGATGACACTGGACACTGCTGGTATATAAAACACCAGTGGCACAGCTTCCGGCATCAAAGCAACATGCAAGTCACCACAGTATGAGAAACTGACAGATAATTGATGACATTAAAACCTGAGGGTTGTTTATTTCTTTTTTCCAGCTTAAGAAGTAGCATAAGCCCAAACTGAAGGTCTGTGATATGTGCACATGTGAATGACTCCTAACTAAATCATGATTATTTTATCATAGGTTACCTGGGTGTGGTTCCAGACTTTCTTGATATTTTCTTTCATAATTTGATTCTAAGAAATTCTGAGTGATGGAGGATATTAAGTATGTATGGATTTATCTTTAAAACACACTTTAAAGCCCATAAATATCAGCATAATATAAGTGGTGTTGTACGATCAGCACTGGACTGCTAACTGCAAGGCAGGCAGTTCAAACTCACTAATCACTCCTCAGAAACCTTATATAGAGTTTCTATGAGTCAGAACCAACTTGACAGCACTTAACAAAAACAGGGAGTAAAACAAAGCTATCCTTTTAATATTGAGCAAACATGTAATATCCATGTTTTCTATAAGACACAAACAACCTCTTGTTAAATGAATAAAATTTGTAAGAAATATACCAAGCTCAATATAAAATGTTTTTCTTTTTCCTAATGAAAAATTTCAGGTAATCTAGCTGAGTTTGTCAAATAATTTAGATTTGGTCATAGAATCAGCACTGGACTGTGAATCACAGGGTCTGGTTCAAACTCACCAGCTGCTCCTCAAAAACCCTATGCAAGATCGCTATGAGTCAGAATTGACTCAATGACATTTAACAGCAGCAACAATACTATAATTGGGAGTCCTGACATGGTAATGTATGATAAACACTAAACTGCTAATCATAAGGTCTGTGGTTCAAACCCAGCACAGCAGCTCCTCAAAAATCCTACTCAGGATATCTATGAGTCAGAATTGATTTGAGAAACACTTAACAACACAACAGACTATAAAAATTGAATGACATGGAAATTTTGTCATAAGCTTGTTTACTCTTTAAAATAAGGTAAATAACAGGAAGTTAAAGACAATAAAATATATAGAAACCATGCAAATTAGAAAACTCTTTTCCATTGCAAACTAGACCACAAGGTCATTATGATTTGCAAGGTAAGTGGTTCAAATTTACTAATCACTCCTCTGAAATCCTATACAGCACAGCTATGAGTTGGTACTGACTTGAAAGCGCTTAGTAGCAGCAACAACAAATATAGGTTACAAGGTTTATACTTTCAAACTCTGAATAAAATTAATAACTAATATTTATATATAGCCTTTACTCTGAAACAGTTATTACACATGGTAATTCTTCAAAACAAATGTTTTTATTATTATTATTATCTCTATGGAAAAATATTGACACTTAAAGAAACTGACTTTTTCATAGCTAGGTGGCACTTAACAAGAACAACAAAGTCAATCAGAAAGAAGCACTAGTGGCACAGTGGGTAAAACATTGAGCTGCTAACCAGAATTTTGTGGTTCTAGCCTACCAGCCATTCCTTGAGAGAAAGATGAGCCAGTCTGCTTCCAAAAAGACTGTGTGTTTGTGTTATGTGCCTTCAAATTGGTTTGGACTCATGCCAACCCTGAAAGACTTTCTGAGGAGTGGCTGGTGGATTTGAACCTCTGACCTTGTGATTATAGTCCAATGTTTATCCTCCAGCACCACACCAGAACTCCTCAATAAAGATTACAGTCTCATAAACTCTATAGAGCAGTTCTAATCTGTCCTAAAGAATCACTATGAATCAGATTGAGTGCCACAGCTAGTAAGGCGCAGTGTAATGTTGTAGGTGAAATCGGAATGCTACTTCTTTGACATAAGTTCATGCTCTCTCTGGTACTCTCTCAGCAAAGTTTCTTAGATTTTTATTTCAGTTCTGTTTCTACATATCTTACCAAAAATATGAAAACATTTAATTTGTATTCAAAGCCTATGGTACATATCAAGACATTGTAGTGCTCTATAACTCTATACAGGGTTGCTATGAGTCAGAACCGACTCCATGGCACATAACCACCACCACCATTCTGATAATTGCAAATTTGCTTCTACCTTGATCCCGTTGAAGCAGATATGCCTCACCCCAGTTTCCAGGAACATGAGACAGGCCTCAGCTATAAGGTTTCAGATCCCTAAATGAGCTTGTGGGTATTTAAAGGTTGGTCATTTTGCCCTATCTAGTGAATGATGAGTGATAATGTTTGCTTTAATGCTACTGGACCTGCATAGGTAGTTCAACCTTTTTCTTTGCTCCCATTTACTTCTACTCCTTCCCTTCACAGGAGTTAATCTCTAATGACATCTGGCATCCCTAAGCATAATTCAATATTGCTTCTATATAAAAAAAGGAATAGCTACATAAATTTGCTAATCTAGTACAAGATGAAATGCTGTAATCTATTTGTAATATTGAGACTAACTCTATTTTTTATGTTTAATAACTGACAGATTTCAAACCCACAGTGGTATAAGGCAGTAAGAAAGGCTCCATCTCCTTCCTTGGCTCTTGATGGATAAGTTTCAACCACACAAATCCAACACGTAAGTGAAAATTATCAACCCAACTGGTTGGCCTCCTATCCACAATAAACATCAAAGCCATTTGCTTCTCCTTTGACTCAAGCCATTTTGGATTGGCTTGAGTGCCTGTCCTGCTCTCATCTGAAGCCTCATGTGAATAATAAACCTTTCCCCATCCTCATGAATTATGCATGGGATTATCAGTCTCAGTATCTGAATCAATTTGTGGAGGCAGGTTAACCCTGCCCACTGCAGGACAACTAGAAGACATGCTTGTTCAAAAATTATCAAAAGTATTAAGATGATGACAGCAGAGCATTAAACCAAGTGCATGTATATATTGAGGCTTGTGCAACTCCATAGATGGCACACATACATGAAGTCCTCTCTGAATAAAACACAACCTGCAAAAACAACACAGCTTACCTTTTAATTTTGCCCTCTTAATTAGAAATGAATATCCCACTGTCCTTCTGTCTCTGGGCTGACTATAGTAATCATCCTTATGTAGAGAGTTGATGTCATTTTCTTTCCTCCTCCTGGTTTTTACCATTGAAATTCCAGTTTTCGTTTTATAGCTTTCATAATTTCTTCAGTTCTATTACTTGCCCTCTTGTATGAAAAGCATCTTTATGAAAAATACATCCATTGATCTGTACCATCATATGCTCTAGTCTCCCAAGTTTAAGGGGATATTTACCATAGGTATTTAAGACCTTCATATATTTAGTCATAATACATACATACCCTCACAACTCTTCTTATCCTAGCTTCTACAATATGACACAGCATCTTTCATGCACTGATCTTGTCATCTTTGTTACCCCTCTCCTGCTATGTCCTCCATGCCTGGGCAAATTCTAACTTAAAGCTAAATTGTACTCTTTATTTAAGTACACTTGTTGTTGTTGTTATGTGATGTGGAGTCGGTTCTGACTCATAGCGACCCTGTACAGGGTTTCTGAGGCTGTAAATCTTTACAGTAGCAGAAAGCCTCATCTTTCTCCCATGGAACAGCTGGTAGTTTTGAACTGCTGACCGTGCGGTTCGCAGCCTGATTCGTAACCACAGCACTACCAGAACTAGATCCTCTGAAATTAGACATGCTTCACTATCTCATTTAAAAAAAAAAAAATCATCAATTTCCCCTATTTCTATTGGACTATTCCCAGAAACATACATATATAGTTTCTTTGTTCATAAAAAGAAAGTCTCCATACCATACCACCCCACTCTACATATTTCTGGCAAAACCCCTAAAAAAGACTTTCTGCATAATATATTTCCAATTCCTTTCCTCCCATTTTCTCCTCAATCCACTTGATTTAGGTATCTGAGCCCATAAAATACTGAAAATTGTTTATTAAGTATTACAAATAAGATTCATGTTGCTAAAAACAACACTCTGGTAGCATTGTTAACTAGTTTTCTCTCTTTTATAGCCCACATTTGACCCACTATCAAATTATTTTACACTACTTTCAAAGTCTAAGTAATTTTAACTTTCAATATCCAGAAAGATCCTCTGAACTTTTCTACTATCATTTGATTGGATTATTTCAAGAGCTCCTTAGTCTCCCTGCTTCAGCTCTGTATCCCCATTATCTGATTTTCAATCCAGAAGACAAAGTTATTTTTAAATCTAAGTTGTATTATATCACTTCTGGCTTATAATACTCCAAAGACTTTCATCTCACACATAAAAAAAGTCAATCACTGCAAGAACCTTAAGACCCATGTTACCTGGATTCCAATAACTCTTTGAATGCATCTCTTATTACTATTCTTTCACTTACTCATTTCCAAGTACACTCCACACTGTTCCTAAAACAAGCTGAGCTTGGCCTGGCCTCAGAAATTTTTTCCTGTTCTTCTATGCTCCCGAAATACCTGCCATTCTACCAATCTTTAATAAAATGTCACCTCTTCCTAATCATCAATCCCTATCTTTTTCTCATGTTTTACTTTTTTCTTGTACTTTTAACTATTTAGCATATCATTTGTTACTCATATTTGTTCTGTTTATTGTATGTCTCCTGCCAGTATAATAAAGGTTTCATAATATTTGGATCTTTGTGTGTCTGGAACATAGCAAATGTTCAATCAAAAAACTGTTGAATTAATTAATCACAATACATATACTGATGTTGTTGTCAAGTGCCATTGAGTTGGTTCTAACTCATAGCGAACCTGTACTGGATTTATAATGACCTTGTGGTTCATTGTCCAGTGCTTATCCTATAGCGCCACACCAGGAGTTCAGATACTGATAGAGTTCTTAGAAAAAAAAGCCTTGATGAAGCAACCGTTAACTAAACTTTTTGTGGTTTGAATTCACGCAATGCCTCTATGGAGAAAAATCTGGTCATCTCCTCCCATAAAGATTATAGCCAAGTAAAAGATATGGGTCAATTTTCCATCATGTGGGGCAGAACTTGAAAGTGCTCAAGTATAACAAGAATTCTAACAGTTGAAGAAACATTTCATACTATATTAATGTTTTTTCTAAAGATTTCCTACAAGTATAAATGCTAAAACTGAAGTATATATGAGTAACACTGCTAGAAAAAGCAAATTACTTTCTGAGTGGGGAAAATGGATATATGTTAAGTAAATAACTCAAAATATAACTATTATATAGAAAGAGCATAAACAATGATTTCAAAATCAATGTATAACTAAATGGAAAATGCCAAACATTTGGTGAAAAGTACTGCTCAAAATGTTGATGAATTTTAATTACTCAATTATGGACTTAGCATAAACCAAGTAAACTATTCTTGGTGTGGCTTTGTAGGCTAAGCACTGGAGTGCTAACCACAAAATTGGTGGTTTAAGCCCAGCAGCTGCTCCTTGGATACCCTATACAGGGTCTGCATGAGTTGGAACTGACTCATGGCACTTAACAACAACTATTTGAGAAGGAATTTAGTGATTTTTGCAGGCAGCTATTCAAGCTGGTGTTTGTTTCTTCTTTTGTATGTGTGCATGCATGTGTGTTTGTGTATTTAAATATGGAATGAAGAATTTATTGCCAAGTGAATTGGAAAATTCTGTGCTTTTATTATTAGGCTCAAGAAAGAAAATCTAGTTCATTTTTTAAAAATGTCTTTCTCTTGTTTCAGGTTATTCAAGGTTTCTGTTAATGTTTTGGCAGGAATACCAAAAGGCTGTTATCAAATTTGTCATAGTTTGATATTAAAATATGGATGCATTAATCTTACAATGACCTTTTCCCTGAACTCAGTGCTAGAAAAAGGATGCTGCGTCTTATTTAAGTAACTTCAAGGCAAGATACCATACAGCATTCAAATATAAGCTTTTATCCAGTTAATCATCAAGCATTACCTACTTTCATCAATGTTCGGGAGCTTAATTCCAGAATTACTCCATAGACCCAAACAATAGAACTTTTATACCATGATAATTAGAAAAGGAACCTATTACCCAGGATTATAATTAGTGAATAACATATTAAATGACCTTTACCATTTACCTTAAGCCCTGGATTTCTGGAAAACCAGCAAGGTTATGAATGCCATATTAGTAATCTTTAATCTTTATTACTGCTGTGGACAGAATTTTAATGATTTTTAAATAGTCAGTGGTCACTAACATATCCCTATTAAAATAAAAAAAATCTCATAAAAAATTAAATGGATTAAGACTTCAAATGTACCATCATCAAAAGTATTATCTAATTATGGAGTTCAGTGAACAGGCCAAGTGAAATGGTTGGTAATATTAGTTACTTGCCACATGGGAATGCCTAGGATTTATGCACAAATAGATTCTGCTTCTGTTGCAACATAGTAATTAAGAATTTGTCAGGGAAATTTGACCCTCTAGGGTAGAAATTACTTTGTAAAATAAGAATGGCAGAGCACTAGTATCCTTTCTGCACATAATTTAACTTGATTATTTATACATCAAAGAGAGTCTGCAGTGACTGCACTGTAATATTTAAGTAGAGGGATATTAAAGAAAGAAGCATCTAGTGAAATCTTTTTCCCAAATCTCCGTGAGAAAATAGAAGAAATTTTCATAAAGCATTTCATTTTGCATATAAATTGGGGCCTAGATTGTGCCTGTGAATTTACTGCTGTCAAATTTAATTTTTCTTTAATTCTTCAGGCTCAGATGTGAAAGGCTCTGTGTGCAGGCTGCAATTTTCAATGCTTACAGGTAGCACCCAGATCGATAATGTGTCTTTATGAGAAATTACCGTTAATGTTATTGAGTATGCATTTTGTTTTATAGGATAATAAGGTAATATGAAATGCCAATTCATTCATTAGAAGAGGGCTAAGTGCTTAAATGAAATGGGTGACAGGTCTGAAAAAAGATGTAGTTATGGGCAGGAAGGCAAGAATGGATTTTTAATGACCTGATACTTAGAGGCTTAGCCATGTTTTTGCATTTGCTTTTATAAGCAATTTAATCTATAAAATAAATAAGTTTATTTACATTACAAAATGTTTTTGACTGAAAATTCTCTACAAAAATACTTCCCTTGCTCCTCAAGTTTATATAACAAGAACAAAATGCAGTTTCAGAACATTTTTCTTAGGATTACAGTAATTTAACACAAGCAGGCATTGTAATATGAAATAAATTCTATAAAAATCATCAGAGCACAATTAGAATGTCACACATGCAAAAAAACAAATGTAACTTTATAGAAAATGAAATATATATAATATATCTACTGCTCAAATATGCTGCTACAGGACCTATTTCTGAAATTAAAATTCAATAACCCTTAGAAATTTGGAAACCATGATTTAATTAATATGAGATCAGTCTTGGTGCTGTAGGATAAGCGCTCAACCATAAGGTCGGTTTGAACTGCAAGGTTAGTGCTTCAAACTCATCAGCCACTCCTCAGAAGCCCTATACATGGTCGCTATCAGTCAGAACTGACTCTAAGGCACTTAACAACAACAACAACAATGGGAATATAGTATTTCATTCATTGTGGTTTTAATTTTCATTGCCTGCATGACTAAATCCTCACCTCACAGCATAATAAAAACTTCAAAAGGATCATAGAAGTAAACAGAATGAAAACTACAAAACTTCTAGAAGAACATGTTTGTGACTTGGAATTTGTCAAAGATTTCTTAAATAGTTAAATTTGTTTAAAATGATACAAAAAGCATGCAATATAAAAGGAAAAAGCAATATATTTGACAACATTAAAATGAAAGTCCTTTGTAGATCATAAGATACTGCGATAAAAATGAAAAGGCAAGCCAAGATGGGCATTTTCAAATTACATATACAAAAAACTCATAGTTAGAGCCGTTTCTCCTCATTTTGAGTTTTGCCTTCTCACCAAATGAAGGTCCTGAAAACTTTACTCCATTTGCATCATCATGGTCAAGTGTACTTTGAGGAGGCAGCTCTTCCCCAGTTATATTTTGAGAGTCTTCCAACCTGAAGGCTCATTTTCCTGCATTATATTTAACAATATTCTGGTGCTATTGATAATATTTTCATCTTTAGCACTATATCTGAGAAAAACATGCTATTTTTCATAAGGCTTTCAGTGACTAAACATTTAGAAGTAATGTACATCTTCTTCTTCCTAGTCTGTCTTAATCTGGAAACTCAGCTGAAACTTGCCCAGGATGGGTGACCCTGCTGGTGTATATAATACCAGTGATACAGCTTCTAGCATCACAGAAACACATTAGCTACCACAGTATGACAAACTGGAGAAGAGAGGTGGATTTGTAATTAAGCACCCTTATTACCATTTGAATCCCCTTTTTCCTTCACCAGTATATTTCTTGAAAGAAGACACCTTTTCTCATTTCCTATTATTCTTCCCACACTAGTCTGTCAGCTTTTCATACAGTGGTGGCTTGCATGTTGCTGTGATGCTGGGAGCTATGCCACTGATGTTTCAAATATCAACATGGTCTCACACAGTGGGTAAGTTTCAATGGAGCACCCAGAATGAGACAAACCAGACAAGTAGAAGAAGGATGTGATGGTCTATTTCTAAAAATCTTGACTAGTGAAAACTGTAAGGATAGCAGTAAAACGTTGTCTGTTACAGTGCTAAAATATGTGATTGGGGAAGAGTTACCTTATTAAAGCAGAGTCGACTTTAATCATATGGAGTAAAGCTTTCAGGATCTTCATTCACTAATACGGAATGAATCAAACTGAGTATAAAAAGCAGAGACAGCCAATAATAATGGGAATGTGAAATGTATAAAGTACAAATATAGGAAAATTGAAATTATAAAAGATGAAATGGAACACATAGTGATCAATATTCTAGGCATTAAAATGAACCTCTGAGAGACAAATTTAACATTGACTATATCACACCTGAATTTAGAGACCATCTCAAGAACAGATGTCATGAATTAGACACTAATGACTGAATACCAGGAGAGTTGTGAAATGACATCAAGAACATCATACAGGAAGAAAGAAAAAAGTCGTTAAAAAGACAAAAAAGAATGAAAAGACCAAAACGCATATCAGAAGAGACTCTGAAACTTGCTCTTGATCTTAGAGTAGCTACAGTAAATGGAAGAAATGAAGAAGTATAAGAGTCAAAGAGAAAATTTCAAAAGACAGCGTAAGAAGATAAAGTCAAGTATTACAATGAAATGTGCAAAGGCCTTGATGAAGAAAACCAAAAGAGAAGAACATACTCAGTGTTTTTCAAACTGAAATAACTAAAGAAAAAAATTCAGGCTTAAATTTGCCATATTGAAAATTTCTATTTTAAAAACATCACTATTCTCTCAGTTTGTCATATTGTAGTGATTTGTGTGTGGTTATGATGCTGAAAGCTACATCAGTGATATTTCAAATACAAGCAGTGTCTCACATGACAGATAGGTTTCAGCAGAGCTCCCAGGTTAAGATAAACTGGGAAGAAGGTGAGACAAACCACTTATGAAGAGTTAGTTACAGAAAACCTTATGAGTAGCACCTGAATATTGTCAAAGATAGTGCTGTAAGAAGATATTTTAAATGTTCAAAATGTGTCAGGGGAAGAGTTGCCTATAAGGAAGATTGACCGTTATGATCTGAATGGAGAAAAGCATTCTGGACTTTTCTCAACAAGGAGAAGCAGCTACAAACATCCATTGATAATGACTACCAGAGCTCCTTTCACTTCACTATAGGCATTCTGAAATTGACAGCTGGGTTGGTGTCTGCAGGGAAGACCAGTTGGGAGTTTCTGGAGTTTGGCATGAGGCTGTTCAAAAACTCATTCTCAGCAAAAAAAAAAAAAAAAAAAAAAAGTATAGCGTTGGGTAAATATGCTTCACAAGTCCTCTTTAAAAGCAAAGAAATCAGTTTTAGAACTAACATGAGCCTAGCTCAAATCATAGCATTTTCAGTAGCTTCATATTCATGTGAATGATGGACAATGAATAATGAAGACCATAGAATTGAAGGATCAGACTTATGGTGCTGATCAAGAATATTGAAAGTACCATGGGTTGCCAGAAGAATGAACAAACCTTTGTTGGAAGAAGTAAAGCCAGAATGTTTCTTAGAACTCAAGATGGTGGAAACTTCATCTCTTATACTTTGGGTATGTTGTCAGGAGGGATCGGTCCCTGAAGAAGGACATAATGCTTTGCAAAATGAATGGTCAGCACAAAGACCCCCAAATGAAATGGGTTTGCACACTGGCAGCAGCAGTGGGCTAAAATTTAACAATTGTGGGCAGTGTTTCATTTTGCTGTGCATAGGGTCATTTTGAGGTGGAACCAACTCTACAGAATTTAGCAAAAACAATAACAATATCAGAACATTGTCATATATGGTACCAGAAGATGAAAACATGATGAATAATAGCAGAATACTATCATATATAGGCCTGGAAGATGAGCTTTTCAGGTTGGAAGGCACTCAAAATACAACTGGGGAAAATCTGCCTCCTCGAAATAGAATTGCCCACAATGATACAAATGGAGTAAATATTTCAATACCTTCATTTAATGAACGTAATGAAACACAACTCAAAATTAGAAGAAACAGCTTCAACCATCAGTTAATAATTGGAACATGGAGTGTAGAACACGAATCTTGAAAAATCAGAAGTTGTCAAAGATGAAATGGAACACATCAAGAGCTATATCCTAGGCAATAGTGAACTGCATTGGACATTAGGCATTTTGAATCTGACAATCATGTTTTTCTATGTCAGGAAAAAAAAAAAATCCAGAGGATTGGTGTCACAGTCATCATCAAAAAGATTTATCTTGAAGTACAGTGTTGTCTGTAACAGGATATTATCCATATGCCTAAAATATATGCATCAACAACTAAAGTCAATGATGAAGAAATAGATTTCCATTCACTTCTTCAGTCTGAAATTTCTCAAGCATGTAATCAAGGTGTACTAATAATTACTTATGATTGGAATGTGAAGATTAGCAATAAAGATCTGTAGCGGGGAAATATGGCCTTGGAGATAGAAATGATGCTGGCGATCAAATTATAGAATTTTGCAAAACCAATGATTTACTCACTGTAAATAACTTTTTTTAAAAAACAACAACATAAGGCAACTATACACATGGACCTCATCAAATGGATCACACAGGAATCAAATTGACTACATCTATGGGGGGAAATGGTAGAAAAATTCGATATCACCAACCAAAATAAGGTCAGGGCCAACTGTGAAACAGGCCATCAGTTGCTTATATGCTAGTTTAGGCTAAAGCTGAAGAAAATCAAAACAAGTCCACAAAAGCAATAATACGACCTTGAACATATCCCACCTGAACTATTTCAAGAACATACTTTATGCATTAGACAATAATGACTGAAGATAAGAAGAGTTGAAGGGAAAATGCAAAGGGTCGTTTAAAAGACAGAAGAGAAAGAAAAAACAAAATGGATGTCAGAAGAGACTCTGAAACTTGCTCTCCTGCTTAGAGATGCTAAAGTAAATTGAAGAAATGAGGAAAAGAGCAGAGCAGAAAATTCCAAAGGGCAGCAAAGAGAAGACAAAGTCAAGTATTATAATGAAATGTGCAAAAATCTCGAGTTTGAAAACCAAAAGAGAAGAACACACTGAGCATCGAGTTTGAAAACCAAAAGAGAAGAGCACACTGAGCATTTCTCAAAGAGCTGAAGAACTCATTCAACCCTCGACTTGCAACATTAAAGTATTCTGTGGACAACACTCATCTTTCAGTTTGTCATACTGTGATGGCTTGCATGTTGCTGTGATTCTGGAAGCTATGTCATGGGAATTTTAAATATCAGCAGTGTCACCCAGGTGGACACATTTCAGCTGAGCTTCCAGATGAAGACAGAAAAGGAAGAAGGAGACATGAGCTACTTCCAAATATTTGTTATTGTTGTTGTTGTTAAGTGTCGTAGAGTTAGTTTTGACCCATAGCGACCCTGTACAGGGTTTTCGAGGAACAGCTAGTTAGCTTGAACCGCTGACCTTGCAGTTCAAATGGCTATGCAATCTGGTGCACTAACCCACAGTGCCACACCAGAACAGCAGTGGAACACTGTCTACACCAGAATATTGAATACTGAAACATGATAAAAAGCATCAGAATATTGCCTGATATAGTGACGGAAGATGAGCCCCTCAAGTTGGAAGGCACTCAAAACGTGACTGGGAAGAACTGCCTCCCCAAAGAAGAGTTGACCATGATGAAACATGTGGAATAAAGCCTTCAGGACTTTCATTTGTTGATGGGGCACAACTCACAATGAAAGAAATAGCTATAAACATCCATTAATAATCAGAATATGGAATGGATTAAGCATGAATCTCAGAAAACTGAAAATTGTAAAAACGGAAAAGGAACACATAAACATTGATATACTAGGCATTAGTGAGCTAACCTGGCATTGGCCGTTTTGAATCT
This sequence comes from Chrysochloris asiatica, assembly GCF_000296735.1. NCBI lineage: Eukaryota > Metazoa > Chordata > Mammalia > Afrosoricida > Chrysochloridae > Chrysochloris > Chrysochloris asiatica. Next base: position 4,249,236 of record NW_006408604.1, read on the forward strand.
GACAATCACATAGTTTACTATGTCAGGAATGAC
>NW_006408604.1:4251048-4266209 GCF_000296735.1 Chrysochloris asiatica
CAGTTATCTGTCCAACTGATTGGAAGAGATCCATATTTGTGCCTATTTCAAAGGGAGGTGAACCAACGGAGTGTGGAAATCAGTGGATAATATCATTAATATTACATGCAAGTAAAATTTTGCTAAAGAGCCTTCAAACATGTCTGCAACCATACATTGACAGAGAACTTCCAGAAGTTCAAGCCGGATTCAGAAGAGGACATGGAATGAAGAATGTCATTACTGATATCAGATGGATCTTGGTTGAAAGCAGAGAATACCAGAAAGATGTTTACCTGTGCTTTATTGACTATACAAAGGCTTTCTATTGTGTGAATAATGACAAGTTATTGACAACATTACAAAGAATATATATTTCAGAACACTAAATTATCTTCATGAAGAACCTGTAAATAGACCAAGAAGCAGTTGTTGGAACAGAACATGGGAACACCAAATAGTTTAATATTAGGAAAGATGTGTGCCAGGGTTGTATTCTTTTACTATGCTTATTCTTACTATGCTGTATGGTGAGCAAATTATCCAAGAAGCTGGATTATATGAAGAAAGCTATGGCATCAATATTGGAGGAAGACTCATTAACAACCTGCAATATGCAGATGATACAGCCTTACTTGCTGAAAGCAAAAAGGACTTAATTTTTTTACTGATGATGATAACAGACCACAACCTTCGGTATAGGATGAACCTCAATGTAAAGACAACAAAAATCCTCACTACTTGACCAATAAATAACATCAATATAAACTGAAAAAATATTTCATTTTGCTCAGATCAACTATCAACACTCATGGAAACATCAGTCAAGAAATTAAATGACATATTGCATTAGACAAATATGCTGCACAAGACCTCTTTAAAGTGTTGAAGAGCAAAGATGTCAGTTTGAGGACTAAGGTGTGCCTCACCCAAATCACCTCACATGCATGTAGAAGTTGGACAGTGAATAAAGAAGACTGTAGAAGAATTGATGCATTGGAGTTATGGTGGTGGAGGTGAATATTACAGATAGAAGGATTTTATTTCACATAGTTCCACAATCAATGCCCATGGAGGTAGCAGTCAAATGAAATATTGCTGCAGATGACTTCGTTTACATCTTAAAAAGCAAATGATTCACTCTGAGAACTAAGATGCAGCTCATCTAAACCATAATATTCTCACTTGCTTCATATACATGCAAACGGTGGAAAATGAATAAGAAACTCTGTTGTGCAGAAAATCACTATGAGTTTGGAGTGGCTCGACATCACCTAACAACAACAAAGAACGGATGCCTTTGAATTATGGTGTTGGCCAAAAATATTGAATATACTGCAGCTTGTCAAAAGAATGAACAAATCTGTTTTTGATGAAGTATAGCTGGAATGTTCCTTGGAAAAAGGATGATGAGACGTTTGTCTCTTGTACTTTGGACATGTTGTCAGGAAGTACCAGTCCTTGGAAATTGTCTTCATACTTGGTAAAGTATGAAGGTCGGTCAAGCAGAAGCAACTCACACAAAAATGGATTGACACAATGTCTACAACATAGCAACAGTTGTGAATATGATGAAGGATTAATCATTGTTTCATTCAGTTGTACTTACTCATAGGGTCTCCGTGAGTAGAAACCAGCTTGATAACGCCTAACAACCACAAAAACATTTAGTTTTTCAGTTCCCTATAATCAGTCTTAGTGTGGCTCTGTTGGATCATCAGTGGATAGCTAACCACAAGTTTGGTGGTTCAAACCCACCAGCTACTCCTTGGAAACCATATATAGCGTCTCTATCAGCCAGAACTAACTGTACAGCACTTAACAACAAGAACATAATTAGCATACTGTGTCAACCACTTCACTGAAATCATTTTTCAGAGTATCCAATGCTAAGTCAGTGGATTTTTTTTTTCTTTTAAATTAGCTTAACTTTTACCAGCATCTATACATTTTTTTTCCTGTGATATTAGTTTTATTTTTACAATCTGTCAATATTCTCTTTAATTATATTCTAGTTGTTTAATTTCTAGTACATTAGTTTCCCTGTGCCCTTACTTTCTCATCTTTGCTTGAGAGTAAATTGTTGACATAGTGGTCTCACAGAGAAGTTTTTAGTAGACCACTGTACTACAGGTAATATCCTTTATTCTTTATGCCAGTCTATTATTTCACTACTCCAGTACAAGGTTGGAAGAGTAGCTAGGGGCAATAGTCTCAGGGATTCTTCCAGTCTCAACTAGTGCAACAAGTTTGACTTTTTTTAAAAATAATTTGAGTTTGAAGAAAAAAAAAATAATAATTTGGGTTTGTTCTATATTTTCTCCTATTCTATCCGGAAACATCTATTGCGACCTTGGTCAGAATGGTGAGCTGTGCACCTTTAGTTTGTCTAGTCTCAGGACAGAAGAGACTTTGACTCATGTAGACTCTTAGTCATATAGATTTGATTTTTCTCTTAGACATTGATTTCCATCTTAACTCTTTAGCTTCTGACAAGAAGAGACCAATAGTTATATTGGTGGCTCCCCAGACAATTCTCATTTCATTAGGATGTAGATCATGAACTTTGTGAACTATATTATGATAATTAATTGAATTATCCTTGAGACATGGTCCTAAGCCTTCAAACCTAGAAAAAAACAATTTCACAAGGTATTTAGTTGTGTTTGAAAATGCTCTGCAATTGTGCCTTCTGGTCTCATGTGATATCTGTTCCTACTACTACATATAAATGCTTCTATCTATGCAATCATATGTATACACCTGTACCTATCAATACACATATATGCCTATGTTGTTGTTGTTAAGTGCCTTTAAGTCATTTCTGACTCCTAGCAACCACCATAGGGTTTCCAAGGAGCAGCTGTTGAGTTTGAACCACCAGCCTTGAAGTTCAAATTGACCATTGGTATATGCTTCTTCTCATTCCATATACACCTGAACACTTTCTTTCACTTGCCTAGTTTTCACTGTTGACCAATGCTTATGACTCTTATTTTTAGATTTCTGATACCAATATTTACATTGAAATTCTGATATCTATATCCAACATCATGCTAGGCATCTTTACAAGTATTTCAAACTTGGCATGAATTATTCCTGTTCCTGTATGGACTACCCCTGATAATAACAATGGTACAAATAAAACATTTTGAAGACATCATTAATTTATTTCTTCTCTTTACCCTAACTTTTACTCAGTCTCATTCTAAACATACCCACTAATTCATTTACACATTTATAATACTTCTGCAACCAAGCCATTCCTTAGTTTGTGCCTTCCTCACAGCTAGGTCAAATAATAATAATTCAAGCTATAAATGTCTAATTGCCATCCTTGTCTGCAGTATTTTCCCCCTCCAATGCATGCACCACATAATTATCATGAATAATCCATTTGAAACAATATATGGTCATATGACTTATCTGCTTTAGAACCCGTCAGTGGAACCCTGTTAATGGTAAAATCCTCTTTGCTATTGCATAGTGTATAGTTCTCCATGACCTGTCTAACTTTCTTTCCTTATCTCCTGTCATGTCCTTCCTCATACTTTATGCACTTGGAATCAAATAACTTGCTGTTTTTCTCATACATCATACTGTTTCACAGCTTTATGCTTTAACTCATGCTGCTTAAGTGTCCTGAATGCAATTCCCCAAATTCTTTGCCTCACTAACTCTTACTCATCCTTAAAACTTTAGTTCCCACCATGTTATCTACCTAGGAAATCTGAGATTTCCCTAGTCTAAGTGTAAATAATACCCTCATGTCCCATGGAGCTAGTGTATCTCCATAGTTCTTCAAGTTTTACATCATGTTGCAATTTTCAGTGTTTCTCAGTCCACTAGATAGTAAACATCTCTTAAGTAAGGACCGCGGTTTTTTCTTTGGGAATGGCTTGTTTAAGTTTTCAACTTGCTATAGTAAAACATAAGGATTTTTTATATTTTCATAACTGACATTAACTACATTAGCACCTCTTATTTTCTCATCTGGTTGTGGACTGTCTTCAATGACATCTCAATTCAGTTCTGTAACTTGTCAGTACTTTTACCTACTAGAATAGCACAATTCTAGATCCTAAGACACATAACTATGTATTTTAAATGTTTTATTTTATTTTTATTATAATATTTAGTTAAAAGTTCTTTTAAAAAACACTTGATCTTTTCTCTCCAACTTCTCAATACTTCTTCTTGTAACCATTTTCCCAAAGCATTCTCTCTGTCTGAATTAATTATTTTTCTTTTTAAAACGTTTTTATTGTGAATTACGTGTTTACATGGGAGAATATTATCTTTACATTCATCTTATCATATTTCATTGCATTGCAATGACTACAATCCCCTGCATGCATCATCAAACAAGGGAAAGGTACACCCCACATGCCTGGCTCCTGGCCTCCAGCACACAGCCCCTCTCCCTCCCTGAGTCCAGAGTCCCCAGCTGCTCCTTCTCTCCAAGTCATTATCTCTGCCTCATCCCTGGTGTTACTGCTTCCCCAGACAGGGTCCCGCACTTCGCTTTTCTCCCTTGGTGGTTCCAGGGATCTCCACTCCTGGACTGTAAAATCAGTCATTCCCCTCCTTTGATTACAAAACGTTTATATTTACCTTTCCAACACTCACTGTCAGACCTAATAGCAATCATTCCCCATTGAACCACAGTAGTCTTATCCCCCTCACCTTTTATCAACCCATCCAGACAGGTTGGAAAAACTCAGTGGGGATTCTACCTTTCCCCTTACCCTCTGGAACTAGGTTCCATATTGAAAATTTGTAAGCCAGTCACTTCTTGCCTTTGTAGCCCCCACCCCATTTTGGGTAGCCAATGTCTAGGTTCCCCATCCTTGCCTACACTGTGTACCAAGGGGGTGGGAATGATCCTCACTCTAAAGATTTGTTCGCTCCTTTGTCATACTGCATCCACAAGCATAGGTCAAGTTTATCCAATTGTAGTGGGTTACACTTTTTTTTTTTTTTTCCTCTTCTTACTTCCTCTAGTCAAGTTCTGATCATCCAGCCATTGATGTCAGGTCAAATAGGTACTATGTCTTAATTAATTATTTGTTGTGTGCAATACAAAGTCTTGTTGTTAAGTGCCCTCAGTTGGTTGTGATTTTTAGTGAACTTGATAGTGTTACGAGAAGCAGCTGTTGGTTTTGAACAGCCCATCCTTTGGTTAGCATTCCAGTGCTTATCCTATAGCACCATACCAAGGCTCCTATTATACATATGTTGTTGTTGTTGTTACTAAGTAGCGTCCAGTTGGTTCTGAATCATAGCAACCCTGTATAGAGTTTCTGAAGGAACAACTGGTGAGCTTCAACTGCCAACCCAGTGGTTCAAACCGAACTTGCAATCCAGTGAATTAACCCACAATGTACTCTCACAACTCCTACATATATGTTGTTGTTGCTAAGTGCCATTGAGTCGGTCCGACTCAATAGTGACCCTGTATAGTTTTCAGAGAAGCAACTAATGAGCTTGGACTGCTTGTGGTTCAAATTGACATTGCCGTCCAGCCATTAACCCACACAGCACCACACCAGGACTCCCCTATATACATAGGCAGTATCAAAAAGGTGACTTTCTATTGACATTAAGTCTTTGAAAGTGATGGGGTTGCTGAAACACATAAATATCAGGTGACCTAGAACAGAGCTTCTCAATTTCAGAGATTTTAGGTTGGTATCTTAGCTATCTAGTGTTGCTCTAGCAGAAATACCACAAGTGGATGACTTTAATAAACAAAAGTTTATTTTCTCGTAGAAGACTGGTTACAAGTTGGGCTGCCAACTTCAAGGTCAGCAGTTTGAAACTACCAGCCATTTCACAGGAGAAAGATGAGGCTTTATGCTCCCTTAAATATTTATGGACTCATACCAACTCATAGGGTAGCTGAGTCACACCGGCTCTATGGCATAGCACTACCACCACTATAGTTTGTTGTTATTGTTGTTGTTGAGTGCCATGGAGTCAGTTCCAATCCATAGCGACCCTATAGAGGGTTTTCGAGGAGCAGCTGGTGAGCTTGAACTGCCAATCTTGTGGTTCAAACAGCTTTGCAGTCTGGTACATTAGCCCACAGCACCACACCAGGAGCTAGGAATATAAGTCAAAGTGCCTGCTCTGGTGAAAGGTCCTTGTCTCCTTTTAGCATTTGTAGACCCAACATTCCTTGGAGATCTTCATGTGTCTTAGTGTTCATCTTTTCCTGGATCTAAGAGTCCCACAATGCAGGGATGGTAGTTCCCAAGGACATACTCTTCTTTCTTGGTGGTAGTAGGGTCCTCCTTCTCTATTCATTTCTGTATCCTTTTATCTCTTACAAGATATGAGGTCAAACATCTGAAAAGACTTACTTTCTATAGGTTGCTCATTAACTATCTCATCACAGGGAATTATTTCTTCCTAACTGCCAACTCACTGAAAATCCTGGTCTAGTAAAGATGCCACAAAACCTTAACTATCACAGCTGAATTGTCTTTGTTGTGGGGAACTGTCCTGTACATTGAATGATGTTTATGGAATACCTGAACAATTATAAACAATCTGTTGGGTTTTTTTCCTTCAGGTTAAATCACTCTGTGTTCCCCATATTTTACAAGGTTCTTGGTGGCTCCTCCACTGGAAAGAAAGAGAAGATTGAAAAATGAATAAAAGGAAAAGAAATTCTTACTTCAATTTAAGCTTTATGGCAATTTCTTCTCTCATATAGCAGAAATCCCAGAGGGAGGACACATTTCAATGGCTCTGTTCAGCAATGCCAGCGGGTTCCAGATTTTTTTCATTATACAGTCTGGTATCATCGATATTGGATTCACCTTCACACTGGTAATTTTAGGTGGTACAACATGATATAACATGGTCTAGAACAAGAATAGAGACTGTCTTTCTGTCACTCTCTGTTAGAGAAAACTCTTTTGTAGATAGAGGCTATTAGACTTGAAATTGTTTTTGTTGTTGTATAGTAACATTGAGTCAGTTCTGACTTATAGCGACCCTGAATAGGTGTGGCTGGTGAGTTTGAATTTCTGACATTATGGTTAGCAGTCCAATGCTTATCCTACAGTGCCATACCAGAACCCAAGACTTGAAATGAGGAAGCCAACATTACTCTAAGTTATCCCAAATCTTGGAATAAGGGATTTACCAATCCTGAAATTCATTAAAGCAGCCCTGGTAATGTAGTGGTTAAAATACTTGAGAGCTAACTGAAGAGTCAGCACGGTGACTCCACTCCACAGGAGAAAGATGTAGCAGGGGAAAGATGTGGTAATCAGCTTCTGTAAAGATTTACAACCCTGGGAAGTCTTTGAGGCAGTTCTGGTCTGTCTTACAGGGTTGCTATGAGGAGGAATTGACTCAATGTCTGAAGCTTTGGTGATTCGAGTTTGAGTTTCTGTGTTCTATCTGTTAAACAAATAAATTAGATCAAATGATCTTAAAAAAGTTCTGCCCATTTAAAAACCTATGAACCTATATGAAATGATTTTTGTTTCCTTAGTATAAACATGTGATTAATACCTGAAAGCTAAATAAGCATTAAAATAAGTTAACTTTTCCATTGGAGGATGAAATCTATTTCTGTTCAGATGGCTTCATTGTTAAGTTTTGTTATACTCTCCTCTGTAAATGAATGGTTACAAGAGCCTGAAGGTGTTGCTGAGTGGAAGAGAGGGAATTTCCTTTTAGTCATTCTAAGGTCCCAGAGGCACTACCCCTCTCCAGTTCAACCAATCAATAGCCAGTTAGGTCTGAGGAGAAACAGTGAGTAAAAATTACGGAATCGATTTGTCCTGCCCCACTTGGGCCATCATTCACTCTCTGCATTTCCAAGGTTGTGAAGGGACCGCTCAGGTTAATAGAAGCACAGTGGCAGATTTGATCCTGTGTTTTCTCATTTCTCCTCTCTTGCCCCAGAGTGAATGAATAGGTCTAAGGGAGTCAGAGATACTAGGAGAATCATGATGGAAATTCCCATCTAGACACCTTTCAAAATTCACCAACAGTAAAAATCACATCTACTCATTTTATTAGTTGAAAGGAAGCTAATTTGGGAAGTTTGAAAGAATTTTATCCTATCAATCCTTACTTACTTTGGATTGTGGTACAAATCCAAAGACATGGGCTATAAAGAAATTTAATTGTGAAAAGAAAAATCAACAACATTCAGCAACTAAAATCTAAGATAATTGTTTTGCAGTAAGTAATATTTCTGACATTTTGAATCATGTGAATATTGCACATCTTTAAATGGCTCTCTTAAGAAAGGGGAGAATACATTAAAATATTGAACATCTTTTTAATAACTACTGAAGTCCATTTTTAATTTTGTACAAAAACTGAAAACCATGGCACAATGGAGAAAGTTTTATAACTAAACAACCTCTAGTATTAACCAGCTTTATAATCTTGAGCAAGAAATTTAAAGATTGTAGGTACTTTACCTTAATAAAAACTTAAGTGGTTAATGTAGATTCTCTTTTCTGGCTATCCCATTCTTAATCTGTGATAATTTAATTTTGCTATGGGTCTATAAAATTAGGTTTAATAAATTTCAGTTGGTTCATATTAAACACACACAAAAAAAATGATGTGAGATTTTAAATCTTCAATGCTTCTTCCTATGAAGCACAAAGCAATTTTTTTAAAAAAAACTTTTTATCAATAATTTTAAAAAAGAAAATTCAAAGTTTATGAAATTTCCCTTATGACTTCAAAGAGAATTTGATCAAAGTAGTCCTCTACAATTCAACTAGATGATGACGGGGGTAGAGAGAAATGAAAAGAAAGGATGATGAACAAAAAAGTAAAGAAATATTAAATTATATATGTAGCCAGATTCTAATTTTATTTTAGTTTCAGTTTCATAATATGACTGATGCCAAAGTAATGTGGCAAAAATAGATTTTAAGAAATGGATATCTTAATCTTAGCTCCATCATTTACAATAAAAAAATTATTCGTGTGGGACAGAGGTTGTGTTCCCCACTATATACAATTGAATTGAATCTTTAAGAAGACAACTTGACTTACCTTAATGTGCTTCATGCAGTTTGGTAGATATAATGAACAGTGTCTGACTCATACTTAAAAATTATGATGCATGAGACTCTAGCTACTCTAATAGCAGATGGATTAAACTTTGCTTCCATAATGTATTTAAGATATACTTGTCTGTTATCCTAGGACCAATCGTGATCAGGCAAGAGAGAAATATTTGGACTGAAGTTGTCTTCAATATTGTCCAAGAGGATTGCATGGAAGGGTGAGAATTTTCCATTCGACAGGTAAAATATTAGATTTCTGAGAAGTGAAGAAAAAGATCATAAATCATAAGCCAGTGTTTTTAACTCCACATTTTCAGTTTTAGTGAGCAATCCCATGCATATGCACACAGTATATGGCACCTAACAACCTCAACAACATATAATTATATGGATATATATTATTGAGGTTGTTAGATGCCATCGAGTTAATTCCAACCTATAGTAACCCTACTTACAACAGAATGAAAGCTCGTGGATCCTGCACCATCCTTATAATTGCTGCTTCGCTTGAGCCCATTGTTGCTTCCATTGTGCCATTCATTTTACCAACCATGATGTCCATCTCCATTATCAGGACTGGGTACTCCTGATAATATGTCCAAAGTATGAGAGAGGAAGTCTGGACACTTTGGCTTTTAAGGCACATTCTGGTTACACTTCTCCAACACAGATGTGTTTGTTCTTCTAGCAGTTCTTGGTATTTATTTATTTATTTATTTCAAAAACATAACTCAAAAGCATCAATTCTAAGATCTTCTTTATTCATGCTTGTTTGTCCAGAAGGTGGAGTCAGTGATGTCAAGGACTCTTATCAATGTTGTCAGGGACTCTCTCCCTTAAACTGGAAGACGCTGAATCATTGCTATAGGAGTGCAACCATATTAGGCTGATGTCATATTGTTATAAAACCTTTGAGTCATACCTGGCAGGATGCTTTCTTTGTTTTGTGTAGTACATAAGCCTTGCAAAACTTCCTGTAGGAGAGACTCCCCCAGTCCCCACACACTGACCTCAGTGTATTGAATAAAGGAATGTCCCAGATCCCCACTGCCCCTCATGTTTTCTTCCAGCTGCCTGAATCTGCAGCGAACCTGCCAGGTGCGGAGCACCTGCAATACAACTATTGTAGTTGGCAGAATTCAGATTAGTCAGGTATAAATACTCTCACCCCCGTAGGAGCCAGCACTCCTCCAGAGGGTAGCATACTCCAGTAGCCCTCCTCAAACATGTTGTATTCAGTGGCGGGTGTCTTAGTGGCTTGGAAGCCTCCTCGTGACTGGTTTGGTGTGAATGAAATTCCAATAGCAGTGGAGAGAGTGCTCCAGGAAAAAGGAGCTCTGGTAGCGTAGTGGTTACGAATCGGGCTGCGAACCTGAAGGTCAGCAGTTCAAAACTACAAGCAGCTCCGCAGGAGAAAGATGAGGCTTTCTACTCCCTTAAAGATTTACACCCTCGGAAACCTTGTACAGGGTCGCTATGGGTCGGAACCGACTCGACGGCACTTAACAACAACAACAACAACAACAACATAGCAAAGAAGGGTGAAAGGGCTGTGGAAGGGGCCATGGAATGGGCTCTGTTAGCTGTTAACTGCCTTGAAGGTGGAAATCAATGTCTTCCTTACCCTCCAGTCATGAATTAGGGAATTGGAGGAAGAAGTGGTGAGGTTGCAGTATCATGTGATGGTTTTGGAGGAAATTAAGAGGCTAATGGAGGATGGCACAAAGGAAGGTACCAATGCACAGAGCTGGGAAGGGACTGCATCCCCCTCTCCACATGCACCCCAAATGACTGAGTTTACCACATACCACCCTTATACCCAGGCACAGTTAGTAGACCTAGGGAAACAGTTTGAACAGCATACCTCTGAACCATTAGCAGCTTTACTGCTGTGTCTTTGTGATTCGAGGATGGACAGAATCATGTGCATTGGGAAGCACAATACACATGGGGTGACCCTACCTGCCCAGGTACTCACCACCCTGTCAACTCACCCCACGAATTGGGGCACCTTTAAGAATAAGAATCAAATAAAATGGTTCCCATTGTGGTTTTATCCACTAGCTTTACTTTCACCACAAGGAGGCAGAATATATAATCAGCAGGAAATTATGGCCCTAGCTCTGCATAATGCCCAGGCTTTGAACTGTACCCATATGGCCCTCATGCTGATGAATGAGGAGCTGTACCAGATGAGGAAATTGGTTCTACAAAACCAGAAGGTCTGAACAAGAGGAGGTAGAACTTGATGGTGGATAGGGTAGAGGTGCATGAAGTTCACCATCAGCAATACCACAGAAAACGTGGAGAAGTGGGTTCAGGGCAGAGCTCCAAAACTCTGAACCACATAGGTAGGCATATTTAAAATTTTTGAAGGCTTATAACTAGTGGAACTTGTAGCGGAAGTAAGAAATTGCATACTTTTGAATCTGTCGAGATTGGTGGCCCAGAGCTGACAACTTGGGCAAGACCAAACAGAAACATCAAGCGGGGAAACAGACCCACCATGGAATAATGCCAATCTCGGAGCAAAGGTAGACAATACACTTTGTCAGTTTTATTTGGTTCTGATTTTCTTTTCTTTTCTTTTCTTTTTTTTTGGTATGCGTTCATTGCCACCACAACCCCACCACTGTTTGCGCACCTCTATTCTGGTGATAAGAGTGGGTGCCTGACCAAGTGGATAGTCCCAACCCCCACCACTGGTGGGTTGTTCTACCACAAATACACTCAGATACTCTCAGCCCAAGGGCTGGCCCTGAACTGTTTTTTAATAGGGAAAAGGCCAGAACAAGGGGTGTGGAGAGGGAAAGATAGTTTAAAAACAAAAAAGGCTGAAAATTAAATTAAATACTGAGGTATAGCATAACAACCAATAGTGGCATATTGAAATTTATCAGAAGGCCTTGAAGGCAAGAAGCTGAAAGAGGACATTAAAGTCATACACATATTAGGCTACAGATTTTTTTTTTTTTTTTCCTTCTCTCCCTCCTGTCCCCTTTCTGTGATTATAGACTACAGTATTCAATCTAGCTTTGTTGTTGTTGTTGTTGTTTTTAGTGGTTTTGTGTTTTGCTTTTCTTTTTCTTTTTTTTTCTTTCTTTTTTTTTTTTTGCTGTTGCTGTTTGCTGTTTTATGCTTCCCCTTTTACTTTGGGGGACTCTTCTCTCCCTATATTGTCCAAAAGAGACAGTGACTGCTGCTAAATAGTCAAGCTACAATCAAACTCTATAAAACACCAAAATCCAGGCAAAAAACAATACCAACTGCCATACACCAGGGAGGCAGACAACACCTGTGAAAGTTACTCTGAGTTAAGCAATGAGAAGAGTGAAAAGGGAAGCCCACATCCTGATCACATCTACCTGGAGACAATCAGAAAGCATAAAAAATACCAAAACACACACTCAATTAAGTATTATGGCTGCAGATAAACAAACATTAAAAATGTCCAAGAAGCTAAAGCAGATGACCATATCAGCACATGTCTAGAAGCATGATAAAATGTCTGAGACAAATGACCTAGAGGTAAACCTGGACTCAATTCTGGAAGGAGGCAGCCCTTGGAAATGCCTGAGAAGGAATTCAAAAAAATGAGAAAAATAAGGAAGAAGTCAGGAAAGCACTACAGGAGCAATAAAATAAGATATATACAGCACTGGAAAAAATTCAAAACCTACAGAAAGAGGTCCAAACGATCAATAATAGAATATCAGAAGTAGACAATACACTGAAAGGGCAAAGGAGTAGAATAGAAGAGGTGGAAGGCAAAACTTGTAAACTGGAAGGCAAATCTCTCAAAACCACTAAGATAGAAGACCAAACAGAAAAATGGATTTAAAAATATCTGAAGAAGGTCTAAGGTTCATGATGGACAACATGAAGAGGAAAAACTTAAGAATTATCAGCATTCCAGAACAGGAAGAATCACACAAGTCCATAGAAGAAATAGTTGAAGAACTGCTGAAAGAAAATCTGCCTAACATCCTGAAAAGTCAAAAGGTAAACATTAAAAAAATTCAACAAACCCAGGAAGGATAGACCCCAAAAGAAATCACTGAAACATATCATAATCAAGCTCTACAAATTCAAAGATAAGGAGACAATCCCTAAAGAAGCTAAGGAAAAGAGAAGTGTTACATTCACAGTCAAGCAAGTCAGATTAAGCTCGAATCTCTCAGAAGAAACCATGCAAGCAAGAAGGCAATGGGGAGACATATATAAATCCATGAAACAAAAAAACTGCTAACTAAAAATCCTTTATCCAGAAAAGCTATCAATCAAATATGATAGTATAAATAAAAACGTTCCAGGATAAACAGAAGCTAAGGGAGTTTCCCAAAGCCAACCCTGCACTACAAAGCATCCTAAAGGGGGTTCTGTGGACAGAGAACCAACAAGAACAGACAACAACCAGAGATTGACATACGTGGCAGTACCTCCCAGAACTAAATCAATATAAGGAAGAATCGAGAACAGAACAAAACCATAAGAACAAACTAAGAGAATCTGGGAGGTCAGTCTATGATCAAAACAATTACAATGTAAAAGAAAGTAAACATGTAGGAACAGAGATCCAGATGGTGAGAAGGAAAGGTAGATTACAAGGTAAAACCGACTGCACTAAATGGAAAGAAAAGGTAATGGAATATAAAGTGACCTCAAAGAAAATTAACACTTCACAACATACCAAGAAAATGAAAATCCAAGAAGAACATGGAAACATTAAAACTATGAGGAAACTCACAAGAAAGAACACAAAAAGCATGACCTCAGCAAAGGAAGACACACAGAACAAAGAAAGCAGCAACACTACAAAAATACAAACATAATGGCAGCATTTAATCGATACCTATTGATAATTACACTGAATGTAAATGGATTAAATGCACCAGTTAAGAGATGGAGAGTGGCAGAATGGATAAGAAAACAAGATCCTTCAATATGCCATTTGGAAGAGACACATCTCCCACACAGAGACAAAAACAGGTTAAAAGTCAAAGGATGGAAAAAAATATACCAAGCTAATTGCAATAAAAAACAAACTGGAGTGGCAGTACTAATCTCTGGTAAAATGAACTTTAAGGCAAAAACCAGTTTAATAGATAAAGATGGACATTATGTCATGATTAAAGGGACAATTGAACAAGATGACATAACCATAATAAATATCTATGCTCCCAATGAAAGAGGTCCAACATATATAAAGCAAACTCTAATAAATTTAAAGATAGAAATAGACAACTCTACAATAATCATGGTCAATTTTAATACATCACTTTCAAAAATGGATAGAACAACCAGAAAGATGACAAATAGGGAAGAATTAAACAACACAATCAGCTAACTGGACCTTATAGATGTGTACAAAGCATTCAATCCAACAACTGCACAATACACATTCTTTTCCAGTGCACATGGAACATTCTCCAGAATAGACCATATGTTAAGCCACAAAACAAACCTTCATAAATTTATAAATATCAAAATACTACAAAGCATCTTCTCAGTCCACAATGCTATCAAATTAGAAATCAACAATAGGAAGACCAAGGAAATCAAGTGAAATACATGGAAACTGAATAACACCCTGATGAAAAGCTACTGGGTAGTAGAAGAAATAAAACATGAACTCACAAATTTCCTAGAAACAAACGGGAATGAAAAAATACAACATACCAAAATCTAGAACACAGCGAAAGCTGTGCTGAGAGGACAATTTATTGCAATAAATGCACCAATCCAAAAAGAAGAAAGAACGAGAATTAACACATTAACACAGGATCAACAGTAATTAGAAACAGACCTACAGAAGGAAGCTACACCCACCAAAAGAAAAGAAATAATAAAGATTAGAGCAGAAATAAATGAGATAGAAAACAGAAAAACTATAGAAAGAATCAACAGGACAAGAAGCTGTATCTTTGAAAGGATTAATTAGATTGACAGACTATTGTCAAACCTAAGAAAAGAAAAGAAGAAGACACAAATAACATGCATTAAAAACCACACAGGTGATGTCACAATGGAACCAAAGGAAATCAAAGGACAGCAACAGAAACTTTGAAAAGTTGTACTCCATAAATTTGAAAACTTAGAAGTGATGGATACATTTTTAGAAAAACA
>NW_006408604.1:4276851-4277977 GCF_000296735.1 Chrysochloris asiatica
CCCCCAACGAGATGGATCAGCCAGGTGGCATCGTTGATGGCGTCAAGCGTGGCGGCGGTAGTGAGGTTGGCCCAGGATCGGACATTGTTTCATTCTGCTGTGCATGGGGTCTCTATGAGTCAGTTATGACTCGATGGCACCTGACAAAAACAAATAGATTCATTCACTTCTTTTAAAAGGCCTACTAACTCTTAGTGTTTTTGCCTGTAAGAAGTATGCATGCATATATACAAATGTGCCTATATGTGTGTCATCTATAGCAAATAAAGAATCTATAATACCAGAACAACAACAACAACAACAAAAAACAACAACCATATGGCCCTAGATATACTCACAGCCTTGCTAGTCTTGCTTGTATATCTAGGGCCATCCAGTTTTGCAGGACCACTTTGCACCTGCAAAACCATAATATGTGCCTTATTGGGAGCAGAGTGTTTTGTATATATTCCCGATACTAGCCTTAATGCTATACAAGCTTAGAATGCTCTAGCTATTAAAACGTGTACATTGGAAGAGGTTACTGCCAAGCCCCTTAGTGAATGATGGGCCTCCTTGACTAAAGGGTGGTGTTTTGCCTTAGTTAATATTGGGGTCATTTCCAGAATCCAAAGTGGGGTGTTGCAGTTTGCATTGTTGCTGTGGCAACAATGTTCCAGCCTACTCACCCAGGGACCACCTGGAAGACTCCTGTAGTAGTGTAGATTATAAAGTGAAAATCCCTAAAGGGCTGGAGTGTTTGGCCAGGGGCTGGAGTCAGTGTTGTCAGGGACTCTGTCCTTTCCAGAGGAAGTGGAGTCTGTTTCTGCCAGAGACCATAAGACATGGAGTCATTGCGATATGAGCACCGCCTTGTTAAGCTGATGTCATATTGTTATATAACTTGTGAGTCGTACTTGGTGGGATGCCTTCTTTGTTCTGTGTAGCATATAAACCATGAGGAACTTACTGCAATAGAGACCACACACACAAACATTCTGACCACAGTGTACTGAATAAAGGAAGGTTCCAACTCTTCACAGCATCTCCTGGTTTCTTCTGGCTGCCTGAAGCCACAGCAACCCTGCCAGGCATTGAGCACATGTAATACAACTCTCCATTCCAAAGAGAGGTGGCCCAATGGAAT
>NW_006408604.1:4278439-4289508 GCF_000296735.1 Chrysochloris asiatica
TTAACAACCTGTGATATGCAGATGATACAACCTTTCTTGCTGAAAGTGAAGAGGGCTTAAAACATTTACTGATGAAGATCAATGAGCACAGCCTTTGGTATGGATTACATCTCAATGTAAACAAAACGAAAATCCTCACCACTGGACCAATAAACAACATTCTTATCAACAAAAAAGATTGACGTTGTCAAGGACTTCATTCTTCTTTGATCAAGTAGCAACACTCATGGAAGCAGCAGTCAAGAAATAAAATGATGGAAGATGAACCCCTCAGGTTGGAAGGCACCAAAAATACAACTTAGAAAAAGCTGTCTCCTTAAAATAAAATGGACCTTAATGATGTGGATGGATCAAAGCTTTCAGGATCTTCATTTACTGAGGGGACTCAACTCAAAAGGGAAAAAAAAGGTTATGAACATTGATTAATAAATGTACAAAGCATGAATCTAGAAAAGTTGGAAGTCATCAAAAATGAAATAGAATGCATAAAGATAGATGTCATAGGCATTAGAGAGTTGAAATGGGCTGGTACTGGTCATTTTCAATTAGACCATCATATGGTTTACTATGCTTAGAATGACAAATTGTAGAGGCATTGGGTCCCATTCATCATCAAAAAGAGCATTTCAAGATCTATCATGAAGTACAATGCTCTCAGTGATAGGACAATATTTATACAATTAAAAAGAAGAACAGTTAATATTCCTCTATTGAAATGTACACACCAACCTCTAAAGACTATAATGATTAAATTGAAGAATTCTACCAAATTTCTTCAGTCTTAAATTGATCAAATATGCAATAGATATGCATTGATAATTCCTGGTGATTGGAATGTGAAAGTTGGAAACAAAACAGAAGCATCAGTAGTTGGAAAATAGGGATATGGTGATAGAAATGGTAATCGAGATCATATAATAGAATTTTTCAAGACCAATGACTTATTTATTGCAAATACCATTTTTCAATAACATAAATGGCACCTATACATGTGGACCTTACCAGATAGAATACATAAATATCAAATTGACTATGTCTGTGGGAAGAGATGATGTAGAAACTCAATATCATCAGTAAAAACAAGATCAGGGACCTATAGTTAAACAGACCATTAATTGCACTTATACAAGTACAGAGTGAAGCTGAAGAATATGTAAACAACTCATAGGAGTCAAAATATGAACTTGAAAATATCCTGCCTCAATTAAGAGACCACCTCAAGAACAGATATGATATATTAGAAACCAATATCCAAAGATCAAAAGAGTTGTAGTATGACATCAATAATATCATATATGAAGAAAGCAAAAGGTCATTAAACAACAGGAAATTAAGAAACTACCAAAATGGATGTCAGAAGAGACTCTAAAACTTGTTTCTGATTATAGAGAAGCTAAAGGGACTAAAAGAAATAATGAAGTAAAAGAGCTGAATAGGAAATTGAAAAAGGCAGTTCCAGAAGACAAAGTAAAGTATTATAATGAAATGTGCAAGATCTGGAGTTAGAAAACAAAAATGGAAGAGCACAGTCTGCATTTCTTAAGCTGGAATAACGAAAGAAAAATTTAAGCCTTGGGTTGCAATAACGAAGGATAGTGTGAGCAAAATATTGAGTGACACAGGAAACATCAAAAGAAGATGAAAGAAATACACCGGATCACACCAACAATAATGGGTCAACATGCAATCATGTTATGAGGCAGTCTATGATCTTGAACTGATGATATTAAAGTAAGAAGTCTAAACTACACTGAAGGCATCAGTGAAAAATAAGGCTTCAGAAACTGATGGAATACAAATTGAAATGTTTCAACAAATTGATTATGCACTTCAGGTGCTCAGTCATCTATGCCAAAATTATGGAAGACGGCTACCATGCCAACTAACTGGAAGAGATCCATGTTTAAGCTAATCCCATAGACAGGTGACCCAAAGGAATGAGGAGATCATCTAACAATACGCTTAATATCACACGTAAGTACAATTTTGCTGAAGATAATTGAAAATTGACAGTGACCTGCCAGAAATTCAAACCAGATTCAGAAGAGGACATGAAATAAAATATATAATTGCTGGCGTCAGATTGACCTTCGCTGAAAGCATAGAATACCAGAAAGATGCCACTAATGCATTATTTACCATGCAAAGTCATTTGACTATATGAATCATTACAAACTATGGATAACATTGTGAAGGATGGGTATTCTAAAACAGTAAATTGTGCTCATGAGGAACCTGAGCATAAACCACAAAAAGCAATTATTCAAAGAAAACAAGGGGAAAATGCATGGCTTAAAACCAGAAACACTGTGCATCGGGGTTGTATCAATTCGCCATACTTATACAATCTGTGTGCTGAGTAAATTATCAAACAAACTGGATTATATAAAGAATAATGTAACATCAGGATTAGAGAAAGACTCATTAAGAACCTGTGATGTGCAACTGACACAAACTTGCTAGCTAGAAGTGAAGAGGACTTGAAATATTAATTGATGAAGATCAAAAGCTATACCCTTCATTATGGATTCAGTGTAAAGAAAATGAAAATGCTCACAACTGGAACAATAGTATCAAGATAAATGGAGACTAGATTGAGCTTGTCAAAGACTTCATTTTTCTTGGATGCACAATAAGCATGTGGAAGCAGTAGTCAAGCAATCAAAGTACATAAAATATGCTGCAAAAGATGTCTTAAATGTGTAAAAGTGCAAAGATGACACTTTGAGGAGTAAAGTGTGCCTGATTAAAAAAAACATACTATTTTAAATCAATTCATATGCATGTGAAATATGGACAATGAATGACAAAGATTGTAGAAGAATCTATGCATTTCAATTATGATGTTGATGGATATTGAAAGTGCATGGACAGCTAGAATGAACAAATCTGTTCTGAAAGAAGTATGGCTAGATAGCTCCTTAGAATTGATGATGTTGAGACTTCAGACTAGTATTTTGGGCAAGTTACCAAGGGCTAGTCCTTAGAGAAGAATATCATGGTTAATAAAGTGGAGGGTCAATGAAGGAGTAATACTTCTAACAAGATTGACTGGCACAGTAGCAACAACTATGGACTCAAGCATAACAACAGTTGTGAACATGCAAAGAACTGGGCTGTTTTTCCTTAAGTTGTACGTAGTGTCACTATGAGCCACAATTGACTCGATGACACCTATCAACAGCAAAAGACTTATGGGCCAGTGAGAATTTTTACAATCTAGGATGAGTTGGCTTTCTTCAACTACAACCTTGAGGTAGATTTTAAAGTAAAGAGACAGTTTCAAAAACTTTTTGGTCTTGTCCATATATACACAAGTAGTGTCAACACTGTCACTGACATTTTCAGTTACAATAAACAGCATCACATTCTACCAGAAATGCTTCTCTTAAAACTTGTAATTTTATAAATATTCTACTTATCACATTAAATGCTAACAATTTGCTCTTATTCATTTTACTCTTTGCACTGTGGACCTCCTAAAAGGGAAAAAATTAAGCCGGCTTTTTTTGTTTGTTTTTTCAATCTCAAAAGTTCCATATCTAACTTTGTTGTTGTTAGATGCCATCGAGTCAATTCTGACCCATAATGACCCTATGAGGAGCAGCTAGTGACCTTGAACCACTGTTTTTGCAGTCTGGTGCATTAACCCACAGCACTAGTTCACAAATTTTTGTTGATGTATGAATTTTCAGGATCAGTTGTTACGAGATGCTGCCAAGTTGGTTCTGACTCATAATGACCGCATTTACAACATAAATAAACACTGCTCTGTACTGTGGTCATTCTCAAAATTGTTATGTTTAAGCCCATTATTGTTGTCATTGTGTTGATTCATTATAAGGGGTTCTTTCTCTTTTTTGTTGACCGTCCACTATACCAAACATGATGTCCTTTCAAGATCTACAGGTAGAAATTTGCACCTGTACTACTAAATGCATGAACATCAGAAACGAATGTCAATTTGTCCTACCAAAATATAGAAAAAGGGCTTAAATGCTATTGATTCTTGAAAATAGAAAATATTAATATTTTTTGAAAGGTACACATATGGTGTCACCTTAAAAAAACAAAGTAGACAGTGAATCCGATCCCCTTTTATACACACAGAATCTAAATTTCTAAATTTGCTTTTGCAAAAGTAAGAAGCTATTTATGTACATTGCACTGGACTACAAAGTCGGTATAAACCACGAGGTCAGTGGGTCATACTCACAAGCCACTCATAGGAAACACATACGGGTATATATGAGTCAGAATTGACTCGACAGCACTTAACAAGAACAACAACAACCATATGTATATATATGGAGCTCTGGTAGCTTAGTGGGTTGTGAATTAGGCTTCTAATTTCAAGGTCATCAGTTCAAATATGCCTGTCACTATGAGTCAGAGTCGAATCCATGACACATAACTACCACCAACCCCACATACACATATATATTGATTTTTGGCTTGTCAGACATTAACAATTTGTTTCTGTTTACTGAAATCACTGCTAACAACACTAATATTTCTGAATGGCTACAGATGAAGATGAAGATCAAAGACCACAGCCTTCAGTAAGGATTGAATACACAGAGTCACTGTACCAAAAGGAAATGGTCAGTGTTCAACCATTTTAAGAGGTAGCATATGATCAAGAGCCAATGATATTGAAAGAAGAAATCCAAGGTGCATTGAAGGAATTGGCAAAGAACAAGGCACTGGGAAATAATGGAATACAAACTGAAATCTTTTAACAAAGTGAGGCAGCACTGGAGACACTCACTTATCGATGCCAAGAAAATTGGAAGACAACTATCTAGCCAACTAATTGGAAGAGATCCATATTTGAAGAGATTACAAAGAGAGGTGACCCAATGGAATGCGGAAATCATCAGACAACATCTTTGATAGTCCATGAGAGTAAAATTTTACTAAAGGTAATACAGAAATGGCTGCAACCATACATTGACAAAGAACTTACAGAGGTTTAAGCCAGGTTCAGAAGAGGACATGGGATGAGGGATATCATTGCTGATGTCAGATGGATCTTGGCTGAGAACAGAGAATATCAGAAAGATGTTTACCTGTGCTTTACTGACTACACAAAGGCTTTCGATTGTGTGGGTCATGACAAGCTATGAACAACATTGTGAAGTGTGAGTATTCCAGACACTTAATTGTGCTCATGAGGAACCTGGACCTGGACCAAGAGGCAGTTGTTTGAACAGAATATGGGAACACTGAATGGTTTAAAATTAGGAAAGGTGTGTGATGGGTTGTATTCTTTCACCATACTTATTCAACCTGTATGCTGAGCAAATAAACTGAGAACCTGGGTGATGTGAAGAAAAACGTGGCATCAGAATTGGAGGAAGACTCATTAACAATCTGTGATATACAGATGAGACAACCTTGCTTGCTGAAAGTGAAGAGGACTTAAAATACTTACTGATGAAAATCAAAGACCATAGCCATCGGTATGGATTACATCTCAATGTAAAGAAAACAAAAATCTTCACCACTGGACCAATAAACAAATTTTTATCAATCAAGAAAATATTGAAGTTTTCATTTTCTTGGATCAACCATCATCAGTCATGAAAGCAGTAGCCAAGAAATCAAATGACATATTGCATTAGGCAAGCTGCTGCACAAGACCTTTTTAAAGTGTTGCAGAGCAAAGATGTCAGCTTGAGGAATAAGGTACACCTGAACCAAGCCATGATATTTTCAATAACCTCATATGCATGAGAAATTTGGACAGTAAATAAGGAAGACCATAGAACAATTGATGCATTTGAGTTATGGTGTTGGAGGAGAATATTGAAAGTGTCATGGGCTGTCAAAATAACAAACAGATCTGTGTTGGAAGAAGTGCAGCCAGAGTACTCCTTGGAGGACAGGATGGCCAAACTTCATCTCTCATACTTCAGACATATTGTCAGGAGCAACCAGTCACTGGAAAAGGCTACCATGTTTGGTAAGGTGGAGGGTCAGAGAAAAAGAGGAAGACCCCCAGAGTGATGGATTAGCAAAGTGGCAGCATCTATGGGATGGGCTCAAGTGTGGAAACAAATGTGAGGTTCACCCAGAACCAGGTAGTGTTTCATTGTGTTGTGCATAGGGTTGTTATGAGTTGGCATTGACTCAATGGCACCTAACAACAACAACAACAATTTATTTATTTTATTTTTCAAAATTGAATGCTATTTTGGCACTGTAGCAAAAGCACTGGACTGCGAACCACAAAGTCAACAGTTCAAACCCACCAGCTGCTTCTTGGAAATCCTATACTGGTCACTATGAATCGGAATCAACTCAATGGCACTTAACAACAAGAACAACAACAATAATTGCATTAGAAAGCATGTGTGTGTTTCTCTGTGTATTTTTCATACCATTGTCCTTACTTAGAAAGCAAATGTTTAGGTTATACGATTAAGTTGAAAAGATAATGTGGATATTTCAGTGAAGACAATGACAGAAAGCACATATAGATGTTGGGTCAGTAGCATCATCTATTTGAATGAAAAATAGAATTTTATCCATGTTCCTTGTCCCAGAGTGCTACTTCAAGAGTAAATCATATCACTGATTATAGTCTATAAAAAGATTTTGGAGTCTTTTAATGGAAGCAATTATTGTTTCCTGGTTCTCCTGTGTAACAGAATTCAGGTATACTGATTTTCAGTCATATTAAGTTAGAAACAATATATGTCCAGTTAAGTTATAGCTCCTGATCATGTCATAAATAATCTATGCCATCAATTATAGAACATTGGAAAGATTTTCATGCTGCTATAAAATTCAGTACAAAATTGCAGCAAAAAAATTTCTTTTCATTTTAAAAAGTTATAATATTTGAAACAAACAATGCATTCTCATTCTCACATAACTTAAATTAGGAAGTCCTGGTGTGGTGCTATGGGTTAATGTGCTGGACTGCAAAGTCAGTTTGAACCACAAATTCAGCTGTTCAAGCTCAGCAGCTGCTCCTTGGAAACCACATACAGTCACTATGTGTCAGAACTGACTCTATAGCACTTAAAGAGGACAACAGTAACCCGGGTCTATGGGACTTTGGGAGCACAGTGACTCCAAATGATAAGCACTGAACTTCAAACCACAGGCCTAAATATCAATCCCACCAGCTGCTCTATAGGAGAAAGATGAGGTTTTTCTGCTCCCTCAAAGATTTAAACCTTTGGATAACCCTATACCGTGTTATTATGAGTCTGAACCAACTCAACAGCACTTAACAACAACAACATAGTACTTGAAAAATGTCTTATGACTTTGGATTATCCAGAACAGGTAACTTATAGAATACATTGTTTTCTTGTTACTGTAACTCCTTGGGAATACATGTTAATGTCCTTAGCAAGAAGCACTTAACACCTGAGCTAGCTCCCAAATATGTATAATTGGCATTCAATAATTCACACCTCAGAGATACTTGTCTCTAAAATAGGTTAATCTCAGTTCCTAAGAAAAAATATGTGATGCCCCTGTCCCAAATTATCAAGGACAAAATAAAGCTAAAGAACATGTTCTTACTTTGAGATTAATAATAACCAGTTGAAAAAAGTTTTCTCATTTTCGTCACCTTTTATGGTATTGTAAGGGCATAGCCTTGGCTTATGAAGGCAGCCTTGAGTTGATGATAGACCTTAAGAACATGTTTTGAACATTAGAAATCATTGAAATTTGATACCAACTCATAAAAGTTGATTGTTAATATTATAAAATAATAGCTATGGTCAAATTAAATCATGTCTAACTAATTCAAATATGCTTATTTGGCTCACAGTGTTGAATTGCTCTTATGAGCAAGTTAGTTACCTGTGCAATGTTACTGAAGTAGGCTATGGTGCCTTGAATTTAGTTGATTTCAAAGTCATCTTAATTCTTACTAAATGATTGGGTATTGTGGTTGTTAAGTGATGGTCGAGTCAGTTCCAACTCATAGTAACCCTGTATAGGGTTTCCGAGGAGCCACTAGGGGATTTAAACTGCTGACCTTGTGCCACACCAGGATTCCAAGTGTTTTGTGGCACCATGCAAATAAGATAATGCAGCACTCTAAGGCTGAGATTCGTTAGTTTTGTCCTCTAGCTAGGTTTAAAAGGAGCCATCTCAGAAATAGGAACAGAAGATCCCAGGACCATCAGGAAAGCAGAGCATGAATGGAGTGTGAGATCGCCACCTAAAGGGTCAGAGATGGCAGAAAGGACAGCAGAGGCAATGGCATAGAAGGAGAGCAGCAGTAGGCTCTAGGCTGATGGACTGAGGCAGAGGCAAAGGGGCCACATGACTGAGAGTCCAAAGACAATAGTGAGGTGTGCCTTTTATATGGTAGACAAGGGGCATTCCTGACTGGAGAACTGCTGCTGCCTGGGTTGGTTTTGATCCTGAATTGTACTCTGTTTACTTCCCTAATAAACCTCATAATTGTGAGTGTTGTAAATTCTGTGTGGCCATTACAATGGAGTATTGAACTCAGATATAAATCAGAGAGTGCTGGGGGAGGAATGGTTGGTGACAGAATAGGGTCAAGAAGGTTGTAGGGTGGAAGCATTTCTGACCTCCACTTCATAGGAAATCAGACTTGGACTGATTTCCAGTTTGATTCTCTTTCTCCCTTATAAAGTCAGAAATCACACATAGCTCCCACATAGTTTTTTTTTTTGCTTAGGGTAAGCAATATAGAAATAAAAACAAAAAAGGATAGTAAAATGACTTCCATTCTTTATATACTTAAAAAACAAACAAAACATTGCCATCTTGTTGACTTCAAGTTATAGGATAAGACAGAGCAGCCCCATAGGGTTTCCATGGCTGTAATCTTAATGAAAACAGATTGTTACATCTTTGTCACATGAATGTGGGTTCAAACCACTGATCTTCCAGTTAACCAGTGCATCACCAGAGCTAAAATCAGTACATATTGTCCAGAATAACATCACTTCAAAGTCTCACAACATTCAAATTCTTTTTTATTCAGTTTTTCATATTCACTTTAATTTGTTTTGTTCTTTGTGAATTTGAGAGGAATTGCTTTAAGATTAAGAAAGAAAAATGTCAGCACAATTTTCTCAGTCCAAGAGAAATATTAAACTACTCTTGATATTGTTGTCACCTACAAAAATTAAATGAACTTACAAAGTTTTGTTACAACGCTTAAAATTTAGATTTGAAAATTCAACACCACAGATGCAATCACAGCCAGACACTAATTAAGCATCGAGCCAAATTTGGTCCTAGAAATGTGTATGCATAATTCGTGACTTTCGTGGGAGTTGTCTGTGTGTTTTCAAGGGCAGACTTTGACCAAACATTTACTAAAAGTTCTAGGAAGAAAATGGTGCTAAAATAATGTGGTACCTTTATTTAATAACATTTACTTCTCTGTAAACCTTTTCTTTAGGGTATATGTATTGTTGGTAAAAAATGCAGCTAATATCCATTGGGAGAGAAATTGCTTATCTATTATTTTATTTTATTCTTACTGCTATGTTAGTACTATATATAAGTGTCTGGTGTGGTGCTGTAAAATCAGCACTGGACTGCTAACCACAAGGAGGCTGGTGGTTTAAACCTACCGGCCACTCCTCGTAAACCCTAAACAGGTCAGAACTTATTGGCAGAACTTACACTATGTCAAGGGGTTAGGAGGGTAGAAGGAATACATACTCCTCTCCATGAGAGGGTTCAGTTTTTGCAATCTATTATTTATTTGTTTTTATTGTTGTTTGAATCAAAATGTACAGAGCATATTAATTTTCCTATCAACAATTCATACACATTTTTTTTTAATATATCAATTCCAATATCCAAAATGTGTAGCACTCTTCTAACTTCTTCCCTATGTTTCCCATTTGACTTCATCCTGCTTTCCTATTCCTCTCTACATTTTGAGTTTTAACACTAGGCAAATGCTGGCCTTTTGATCTCATCTTGTTGGTTGTTCTAACGAGTGCATACCTCCCTGGGGTTTTGGTTCACCTTATAGACCCTTTTTTCATTTGACTATCAGAGCCAAGAATGTGAGTTTAGTTACAGGCTTAAAAGTTTCCTAAGGGTCATAGCCTCAGTGAGCCTGGTTTATTTTACTTCTATGATTTTGAGCTTTATTCCACATATTTATCCTACTCTATCTACGACCCTCTAGTTCTTCTGCTCTCATCTAGTTATTCTGGTCTTAGAGTCATGGAGGATCTTTATTTAAAGATCTAGAAAGAAAACTCCTTTAAATCAATATTTACTTATATTTAATAATATCTTCTTTTTTGTAGCGTAGTGGTGACGAATCAGGCTGCGAACCTCAGGGACAGCAGTTCAAAACTACCAGCTGTTCCAGGGAAGAAAGATGAGGCTTTCTGCTCCTGTAAAGATTTACAGTCTTGGAAACTCTGTACAGGGTCACTGTGAGTCAGAATCGACTCCACGGCACAAAACAAACAACAACTTTTTTGTAAACTTCTTGGTTTTGATTATAACATATATTGTTGGTAAAAAGTAAGCCAATATTCACTGGAAAACAATTGAATCATCTAAAACCGTTTTTTTTTTTTTTTTAATATTATTATGTGAAAGGGGACACACAGAAGACATGCACAATCTTTTTCATGAAATGATTTTGTCTTTAAATTTTTAATATTTTCAAAATTGTCTCAGGATAGGTTTTGGGTGTTGGGGAAATGCTCAGAAAGAGAGTAAGAAAACCATTGAGATTCAGACAGCTCCGTTAAGAACACTTCTTAGCAAAGGTGTCCAAAATACCTATCCTTTCTTGTGTTTCTCTTTATGTTTTAAGCTTTGCTTTAGTATGTGATGGTGTCTTTAGATTGGATCTTAGGCTGGGTTCTCTAGAGAGGCAAAACCAGCGAAGCTTTGTTGTTGTTGGTAGCTTTTTATTCTGTGGAGTCCTGTTGTGATGCTGTAGGATTAGCAGCTGACTAGGTAAGTAAGTGTTGGAGGCTCCAACCCACCAGCTGCTCCTGGGAAAACCTATACAAGATCACTATGAGTCAGAACTGACCAACAGAACTTACCAAAAACAACAGCATTGCCTCTCTGCT
>NW_006408604.1:4289692-4291212 GCF_000296735.1 Chrysochloris asiatica
TCACAGCCCGATTCGTAACCACTACGCTACCAGAGCTCCATATATATATATATTTATACACACACAGAGAGAGAGAGAGAGAGAGGTTTATCTAAGTTTATTTCAAGGGAATGGTTCACTTAGTTGCAGAGGCTGGCAACTTGAAGTCCTTGCGTCAGTTTACAGGTTGGAGGCTTCTCCTGATTCAAGTGGCTACAGAAGTGAATGAATCCAATGTCTGCAGGTAAAATGGCAGGATGCTGACAACTCCAGGATCAGCAGGCAATATGGCAGGTAATTGACTCAAGTCCAATGATCAAGGTCAGCTGATGATACAGATGCAAGATTCAAACCCAGTGAAAAGCAAGCAAGCCTTGCCCGAGTGTCCACATATATTGGAAAGAGGCCACACACCAGAGGAAACTCCCTTTCAATTAATTGGCTGTTTATAGCAGATCTCATCATGGAAATGATTATGTTATAGTATATTTCATCCTGGGGGATGTCTACATCGTAACTACCAAACCACTGAACATCATGGCCCAGCCAAGTTGACACACAACCTTAACTATCACAGGTGAAAAACAAGTGAAGAAAAAAAACAATACTTCTAAATGGCTTGATATGATTTAAGAATGTCTATGCTTCAATCTTTTTTATTTTCTTTCTCCTAGAAATTCTGGTTTTTCATATAGGATCATTATTTCTGATTTGAGCCAGTTGCTGCTTTCTAGGAGGGTTGCTCTTATAAACTACACCCATTCTTCTCTTATCAACATGGTTAGGTTCCAAAGATCTGGTTCCTATGTAAAAATCAGCATTTTTGGACAAATGGAGAATGACCATATCAGAATACAAAAAGTGGACTGACTACATCATTATACAGCTAACAAATTTCATCAAGACTTTCACTGCCAAATGAATGAGAATCGTGGTCCAACCAAGTTGGAACATAATTTTAACTGTTATTTCTTTTGCTACTCTAGCCTTGAATGTCAGAATTTGTTGCAGTTAGACATATGCCTGAGTCCTGGATTAATATGCAAAATAATCAGAAAGTAGAGATTTTACTGTTGTTCTAAATGTAAAATATCAGATAATGAGACAGTCAATAAGTAAAGAGTAGGTGTACGAGGGGGCTTCAAAAAGTTCATGGAAAAATAGAATTAAGCCAAGATGTCATTCCCAAAGTACAAACTATTGCACTTGGCCACCCTACCCAGTACCCTTCACCCAGCCGAATATGACATATCTCCAGAGATCCGGCAGGCTCAAGCCAAGCATCTGGCTATAAGGTCCTGGCTTAAACAGGAGTATCTGCTTCAGTTCAATAACCCCAAACACCGAACGCTCATTGAAGATCCTGCCTTGGCTCATTGGACCTATATCTATCCCAATTTCAGGCCTACTCTCAAGACTTCACTCTTAAGAGCTGTATTTGGCATTGGGCCCCCTTTCTTCTGGTATTGTTTTTAAAACCCACAGGCATAGGAAAGAAAAACTTATCTTGGAAGGAAAATTGGATTGAATATTTAATCTCT
>NW_006408604.1:4293643-4298956 GCF_000296735.1 Chrysochloris asiatica
CTAGTGATCGTGAACATTTCTTCATATGTTTGTTGGCTACCTGGATCTCCTCCTTGGTGAAGTGTCTGTTCATGTCTTGTGCCCATTTTTTAATTGGGTTATTTGTCTTTTTCTTGTAGAGGTTTTGTAGTTTCTTATATATTTAAATATGAGTCCCTTGTCTGATGTGTCATTGCAAAAGATTTTTTTCCCATTCTGTGGGTTCTCTTTTTACATATTGGTGAAGTCTTTTGATGCATATAAGTTTTAAATTTTTAGTATGTCCTAGTAATCTATTTTGTCTACTTTTGTTTGTGTAATTTTCAAAATGTTTGGTAGTCTGTGTATTCCCTGAAATACTGCCCTCACATTTGTCACTGTTTTTTTCTTTGATGGTCTTCTTAATTCTGGGATTCACATTTAGGTCTTTAATCCACGTTGAGATTGCTTTTGTATAAGGCGTGAGGTGAAGGTCTTTTTTCAATCTTTTGCATATCACTTTCCAGTTCTGCCAGCACCATCTGTTAAAGAGACAATCACTTCCCCATGTGATATGTTTAGGTACTTTGTCAAAAATCAATTGGCTGTATGTAGGTGGGTTAATTTCTGGATTCTCAATTCTGTTCCATTGATCAATTTATCTTTCATTGTACCAGTACCAAGCTGTTTTGACTACTGTAACCATGTAATAAATTTTGAAGTCAGGGAGTGAAAGATTTCCAAGCTTATTTTTCTTCTTAAGCAATGCTTTGCTTATCCTGGGTCTCTTTCTTTTCCATATAAAGTTTGTAATTGTTTTCCCCATCTCTTTGAAGAATGTCGTTGGAATCTGTGTTAATTGCTTTGGGCAATATTGACATTTTCACAATGTTAAGTCTTCTTATCCAGGAGCATGGAACATTCTTCCATTTTTATAGGTCTCTTTTGGTTTCTTGTAGTAGTGTTTTGTAGTTTTCTTTGTATAGGTCCTTTGTTTCTCTGGTTGCATTTATTCCTAGATATTTAATCCTTTGAGTGGCTTTTGTAAATGGTATTGCTTTCCTAATGTCCTTTTCAGCCCTGTTGCTATTGGTTTAGAGGAATCCAAATGAATTTTGTATGTTGATCTTATATCCTGACACTTTGCTGAACCTTCCAATGATTTCTAGTAGCTTTTTTACTGAGTCTTCGGGGACTGTATTTATTTTTGCTTAAATAAATCTTTAATTACTTATTAAAAAAATAAAAATAATGGAATATTTCTGCAAACTTCTTGAAACTCCCTCATACAGGAATGACATGAACAACTGGATAAATTCCATTAAATTCACTTTGTTCTCTCTTTTTTTTTCTCACCTATAAAATGAATATAATAACATCAGTGTAATAATCCAAACAACTCAAAAGACTAGAAAACCCCTAAAATTGTGGTAAATACAGGAAAGCTATTTCGTTCTTTTCTTTGTCTTTTCTGATTGTCATTATTTTTGTTGATCTTTTTGCTGTTCTTGTTTTTCTTGTTCTTAAACTTCTCCTTCTTCCTTTCTTCTTCATCCTTTACATCTGTTTCTCCTTTTTTGTCTGATTATGATGATGATATTTTAAAATCTGCAAATTATATAATATATACAATGCTTTATGTTTTATGATGCAGCCATCACAAAACATTAAAAATCATGTCCATTGCCAATTTTTTTCAGATATACAGTAATAATAAATGCAAATACATTATTAATCAATTATAATAAACTATATTTAATTATTTCTAATTTTAAGATTTATTTAATGTTAGAATTGTTTTGTGGATTCTTACTACGTATTAGTGAATAAGGAAGACCATAGAAGAATTAATGCATTTGAGCTATGGTGTTAGAGAATAATGTTAAAAGTACCATGGACTACCAAAGGATAAAAACAATCTGTGTTGGAAAATGTACAATCAGAATACTCCCTGGAAGACAGGATGGCCAGACTTTGTCTCTCATATTTCAGACATATTGTCAGGAGGGACTAGTTGCTGGAGAAGAGTATCATGTTTGGTAAAATGGAGCGTCATAGAAAAAGAGGAAGACTATTAACGAGATGGATTGGTACAGTGGCAGTAGTTATGGGCTCAAATGTAGCAATAATTGTGAAGTTGGCACAGTACTAGGAAGTATTTCATTCTGTTGTGCATAAGGTCACTATGTGTCAGTACCAACTCAATGGCATCTAACAACAACAATATATTTTCAATTTCCTGTTGGGAAATCAACAGTGATCTGTAATTCCTTGAACTTTATAGGATTACCAAAAGAACAAAATTTGTTGCCACAAAGTCTGTGTTGACTCACAGTGACCCCATAGGACAGATTAGAACTCCTCCATAGGGTTTCCAAAGCTGTAACTCTACAGAAGCACACTGCCACATTGTTCTCCCATGGAGTGACTGCTGATGACTAATAGCCAACATTGTGGTTAGTAGCTGAAGGCTTTAACCACTGTGCCATCAGTGTTCCTCTCCAAAAGGGTTAGGTAAGATGATCTCTTTAGAGCTTCTGTGAAAAGTTCCCTTAAAAAGAAACACACTCCTCAGGGAAGCTAATAGTCCATCATAATCTTCAGAGTAAAGAAAAAGAATTGGACATCTTTCCAGTTAGCTTCATTTTTATCTTTCTTCTCCCTTATTTTCTGAAACTCTTAGCATGTCCTCATGCCCAGTTGCTTCATGGTTTTAATTTCTGTCTCTAATCAAACACTTTCACAGAATGAAAGTCAGAACCTGGTGCTAACACTTAAAAGTAAAATACATTGTCTATTTGGTTATAGTCTTCTATCACCAACTCAACAAAAAGTGAATGATTTTATCTATAGTATTACAAATCACTAAGGTAAAATTTATAGGCTTCCTGGGTTAGTCAAATAATTTCTCAGTAGAAAACATTCATAAATTCAGTTAATAAATGCAGAGCATACTAGAAAAATAGAGAAAAACAAATGTTTCTAATTAGATATTCTGCATTGTAAATCAATCATCCTCATTATAGTTAAATAAATAAATATAGCTCAAAATTAATTTTGGTTATAGTCAATGTTTTTATTGCTGTTGTAATTAAGTACCATTAAGTTGGTTCTGACCCAGAGCGAACTTGTATAGGGTTTCTGAGGAATGGCTGCTAGTTTTGAACCACAGATCTCTCTATTCAAACTGATCTTGTGATCCAGTGCATTATACTGCAGTTGCCACACCAGAATAACAATGCATTATTTTCATTCAAACATATTATTCCTATTTAGAAAAACAAAAGTCAGCCAGGATATTTGGAATAGGTGGTTCTCTTTTACCAAGGTGAAATTTTAAATTATGTTAATCACCAGCAGGTATTAATTAAACTTTTGTTCATTTGGACCTTATCACTAACTTTTACACCAATTCTATAATATCACTTCTTTTCTGTTAATGTTATAACACTGGTAATTCAGAAGGATGAAAGCGAGTGTCTGGCTGTATCCTGTATCCCTAAATGTCAACCGTTTAAGTGGTTTGACTTTTATTTTCTATTTACTTTGGTCAGTGTAAATTTCTACGGGTTTTGCTGGTTAGGGGAAAGGGGATTTGAGGATCTGTAGTTCTTGGTTATTAATATTTGACTTTGTTAGTGCTATCTATTTACTATACGACTTGTAAAAAAAAAAAAAAGAAAAAAGAAGAAGAAGAAGAAATCAGATATTCTTTCACAGCCCTTAAAATGCATGGGGAGTGTGATCACACATTTGGCCTGCAATCTCTATGTATTGCTCTTCTCCTCAATCTCACACTTAAGTAACAAGGGCCTTTGATCTTTCATATATTTTATTTTTCTTACTGAAGAACATGTTTATAAAATTAAGAATTAGCTGTTGTTGTTTTTTTTAAACAGGTTTTACTCAGAGGAATTAACTTTTTACTTTAGAAACACTGCAATTTGTTAATGGATCCCAGGATTTTGTTCTGGTCTACATCATGTATAAGTATATTGTAAACCTCCATTCTCTGAGCATAGTCTAAGTAACTCCTACACTGGACCCAAGTCTACCAATGAACACTGCAGAAAACAATGATGGGCAGGGAAAACAGAGCATTCTAACAATAACTATTCATTAGTTAGGGAGTTCACCAGCACTAAAATCTAGCATAACCATATGGCATTGGCCATGGGAGGTATCATGGTAGTGTAGTGTAATTGGTTGGGGAAGATCGGTAGATTTTCTGCTATTCAGTATTTTAATTTTACTGATTACTTCATATTGATATACTTTATATTACTTTATATTTTTAAATTACTTTATATATATTGTATTAATCCACCCTGGTAGCATGGTGGCTTACTAACTGTGCTACTAACCACAAGGTTGGCAGTTTGAATTGGCCAGTACCTCCATGGGAGAAAGATAAGACTTTCTGCTCCTGTAAAGATTAATAGCCCCTGAAACCCTATACAGGGTTATTATGAATCTGAACCGACTCTACGGCATACAATTACCACCACCACCACCCTGTATTGTGGGAATGTGGTGGTTTCATACCATAAACACTAGACTGTGAACCACAAGGTCTGTTATTCAAGCCCTCTAGCCACTCTGTGGGAGAAAGATGAGGCTTCTTGCTTTTAGGAAGATTTAAACCCTCTACAGGGTCACTGTGAATCGGAACCTACTCCACGGTACTTAATAACAGCAACAACCCTATATTGTGGACCTGTTCTTGCTTTGTGATATGATCAATTCCTAAACTATTGCTGTTGTTGTTAAGTGTCGTGGAGTCAATTCTGACTCAACAGCAACCAGGTATAGTGTTTCCAAGATGTGTCTGTTGGGTTTGAACCACCAACCTTGTAGATACAAAAATGTCCAGTGATTATCCTATAGTGACACACCAGGACTACCTCCATAAATGACAGTGGATTAAAAATAGATCAAAGCATTGTACATCAGTGTTCTGAATGATATACACTTGTTACTTTTCATTATCTCTCTGGGTACAAAACAAAACAGTATTCTCACAGTGTATATGTCTGTTATAAATATATCTAAACACATAATTTGAATTTCTAACTCCATTGAAGGACCCTGAGAGCTTTGAATTTCTTAATCATGGAAGTCAGCCATATACCAAGTTGGGGAATATAGTTTCACTAAGTAATTCCACAATTCTCTGAGCTTACTCTTTAGAGATTGGGTAAACAAAGAATAATAATTTCTCAAGAGTTTGAGAATTGTCTGATTGCTCCATCCCACATAATTCACCAAAATTTCACAGAATGAGTTGAGTCTTGAATTTTAGCTGGATTAGTTCATTTCTATGTGTTAGACAAGATCATGACAAGCTATGGGCAA
>NW_006408604.1:4300001-4312565 GCF_000296735.1 Chrysochloris asiatica
AAGACAAGACAACAGTACTTGACCCCTCTTGTCCTGCTCCCTATAAGGTAGGGAACAATGATCATGATATCATGAATGTGGAGCAGCCAATTATTGATAATGGTCATCAAGTTCCAGGCTTGCCATAATAAATTATACAAACATCCATGTGACAAAAGTACAATTGTATATTTAATGCAATTCTATATAAATAGAGATTGGACTTGCCTGGACCCCAAAATGTGTTGGAAAAGAAGCCTTTAGGGAAGTTATTGCTTAGGAAGCAATGAGAATCTCTTTGTGATGATGGGAAATTTAACAGTTATGGGTGATGGTTGCACAACATGATTAATGCAATTGTTATGACTAAGTTATATATCTGAAAAATGTTGAGTTGTCGAATATTGTGCTACATATCTACAACAGTCAATTAAAGACTTTAGCAAAGTCTAGCATGACATTCTAATCACTTGTGTCCTTTGTAGTTGTGATACTTCTTGTACAGTCTTTACCATATTGGACATGGCTAGAAAACAAAGACTAGTTGTTTTCAGAATTAATCGTTTAATTCCTGATAATGTATTTCAGTCTCCACGAGCAGTCTGGTATATGCTAACCAGACAGATCTGTTAAAAAATATTATCTCTACTTTATCTATTACCATTTCCTTAATCAGAGCAATGATCTCTCTCTCTCAGTCTCTCATTTTTAAACAATCCAGAATTCTATAATTATTAATGTTTAACTCCAAGAAGGGTTTAGACAATTCAAAGGTTTCCTTTTTATGAAATGTAAAAACTGTGCAATTAAAACTGAAGGAAGGGCTGACTAAGTCAATATGTCTTATGAGTGTGGTGAAGGCAGAATCCCCAATCTCTCATTCATAAACAATGTTTATTACAATGATGCATTCTGATAACAGCAACTTGATCACAGAGTATTTAATATTTTCTCTAGTCACATTTACTTAATTGTATGAGAAACTATCATTTTTATTACCCAGCACTAGAGCATCAAACTTCTGGTGTAGTGCTGTAGGATAAGGACTGGATTGCTAACCACAAGCTTGGTGGTTCAAACCAGCTGCTCCTAGAAACTCAATACAGGATTGCTATGCGTCAGAACCAACTCGACAGCACTTTACAACAATAGTTAGAGCATCTCTGTAACAGCCAGATTTCCCTGTGATCTTTTGGAATGCTCCTAATGCTCATGATAGCATAGTGGTTATGAATCAGGCTGTGAACCACAAGGTCAGCAGTTCAAAACGACCAGCTGTTCTGCAGGAGAAAGATGAGGCTTTCTGCTCCCGTAAAGATTACAGCCTTGGAAACCCTGTTCAGGGTCGCTATGGGTTAGAACCGACTCGACAGCAGTTAACAACAACAACAAATGCTCATGAGAATTACTTTCTATAGAAATAATGTATCCCGTTAAAAATATTTTGTACACATTCCCAGACCATTTCCCCCATATCAAAACAAAAAGCCTTGGATCCTCACCAGAGGTATGGGAGTAGATCAAACTATCAGTTAATATTTTTTAGATATATGTCTATAATTGATGGGGTAAATTCAGCCCTGTGTTTAAATATTCTCCATTCTAAATCAGATTCTTCAGAATTAGATTGAATTCTTCCAGGCTGGAATATGCAAAGCAAATTTATGAGCCATTTTAAGAATTGTGGAATAGCCAAAGCAGTTTTCTTATTCCCTAAGCATCTATAATGTCCTATCAGCTCACTGATGGTAGTCCCTTCAGTTTCCCTATTTTTTACTCAATTCTTCAAGTCACCTAAAGAACACCACTCTCTCCACCTTTTTATTTTTTCCCTAGTGTTCCTTTTCTTTGAATAACATTAGTAATTTTTTCCCATCATTTAGTTCCATGTACTGAGCTAGCAGATCTGTTCCTACATTTTGAGTATTTTCTTGTCTTCTCATCTTACTACTCCCTAAGAATCTGGTGTGGCACTGTAGGATAAGCACTGGACAGAAAGGTCGATTTGAACCACAAGGTCAGTGATTCAAACTCGCCAGCCACTCCTTGGAAACCCCATACAGGGTCGCTATGAGTAGGAACTGACTTCACTACATACCACCACCATGACCGCTATCATATTCTGGGTAAGGAGTCCTGGAGGTGTTGTGGGTTTGACATTGGACTATTAAGTGTAAGGTTGATGGTTCGAACTGCTCTATCACTTGAAAGATTAGGCTGTCTGTCTACTCCAGTAAATTTATAGTCTCAGAAATCCTGTACAGGGTCATTATGAGTCAAAATTGATTTGATGGCAATAGGTTTTGTTTTGGTTATTATAGCCTGTAAATAACAATGAATTAGGTGTTTTTCTTTGATCATCATAGGACATACGCTAGGCTGATTTCAGCATTGAATTAGTATTTCATTTGTTGGAAAAAGAGATGGTAAAACAATTACCCCTCTCTGTGTAAGCCTGCAGAAACCTAATCTTTTACAACAAATTAGTTATTAAACATCTGAAAGCATCTTCCCACAGAGGTTTCTAGTAATTGGGATCAGTTATAACCCAAATAACCCATGTCATCCATCTGTGTATAAATTTAGTGGCATTCCCCTGATAACTTATTCACAGAATCTCTGTAGGAATTCATCAGGTGTATTATGGACTTCCTTTATATAGTGTCTCAGTAATTAACAGAATAACCTCTGAAATCTCTGGTCATTTTTATTTTAATTCTATACAATGTTTTACTATATCATGGGGATAGGGCAGGGATTTCTCTGTCTTCTTCTGTTATAGAGTATTCCTAGAGTCCTGGTGTGGTGCTGAGAGTTAATACACTGGACTGCAAAGTTGGTTTGAATTGCAAGGTTGGCGGTTCAAGCTCACCTGCGGCTCCTCGGAAACACTATAAAGGGCTGCTATGAGTTGGAACTGACTCGACAGCATTCAATAACACAACAAATGTATTCCTATAGACATCTAGGTTTTACCAGTACTGTGCTATCATTAGTAATAATATAAATGTTACTAACTTTCCTTTTGCTTGCGTTTACCTTCTATTCACTTAGCCAACTTTCCCAAGTCTAAGTTTATTTCCCCAAAATTCCATTGTTAAGACTTGTTCCTTATATCCTCACTCAAAGCTTTTACCACTTTATACAAAGAATTAAGTAATTGTCTTACATGAGTATCCCAGTATCAGATCCTCATGTTTTCTTATACCTTCCATTTGCTGGTCAAAAAGTTGTTGTTGCTGTTACTAGTTGTTCTAGAATCAATTCTTAACTTATAGTAACCCCATATGTCAAAGCACAATTGTCCAATAAGGGTTTTCTAACTTATAAACTTTATAGGAGCAGTTTGCCAGGGCTTTCTCACAAGGAGCCTCTGGGTGGATTCATACTGACAACCTTTCTGGTTATGAGTCAGGCGCCAAGTCCTTACACCATTACAGTTTATCTGAAAGTTAATCTGCATGACTCTTAGAATCCTGTTATCACAAATGTTTGAATTGCCAAACCAGGACTAGAAATGATTATGGTGCTCAGCCAGCACCACCTTTACTAATGATTCAGACAATATAGGCACACATGCTTTCCCTGAAGGAGCTCAAAATTGTCAGCTGTAGCTTCCCAAATATCGATTTTTTTTTCACATTTTGGTTTGGAATTAATGTATATGTTACATATGCTGAAGTATTAATGAATAAAAAGTTGAGTTTCAGAATGCGTGTTATGAATTCCGTTGATAGCAAACTTATGTGACTACCCTTCTTGTTGTTTAGTGCCGTTCAGTAGGTTCTGACTCATCGTGACCCCGTGTAGAGTTTTTGAGGCTTTAAATCTTGGGAGCAGAAAGGCTCAGCTTTCTCCCAAAGGGTAGCTGGTGGGCTCAAATTGTGGGCTTTGTGGTTCACAGACCAGCGTTTATCATATGGAGCATCTGCCCACCCTAACTACTTTTGTTGTTGTTGATTACCAGGAAGTCAGTCCGACTTACAGCAACACTGTATAGGGGTTCCAAGGAGTAGCTGGTAGGTTTAAACTGCCGACGTTGTGGTTCGAAGTCCAGCGCTGATCCTACAGCGCCATACCAGGAGTCCGTGACTATTCCGGTGGTGATGGTGGTGTGCCGTGGAGTCAGTTCCAATTCACAGCGACCCTGTATAGGGTTTTCGAGGCTGTAAATCTTTACAGGCGTAGAAAGCCTCATCTTTCTCTCCCAGAATAGCTGGTAGTTTCAAACTGCTGACCTTGAGGTTAGCAGCCCAACTGCTAACCACTATGATACCAGAGCTCTAGTTATGTATAAATTCTAGGTTTAATCTAGAATTTGACATATAGACCAATGAGATGTTATAGATTAAGATTCATGGCATTTTTCTAATAGTACACTTCATGTTTACAAATACGTCATACTCCTCATTCCTCCAATGTCCTAGTAGGAAAACATCACTGTTATCTCTTTCTTTCCCATTACACAATATGTTTCTTTTCTCTGGTTTTAAAAGTTTGATTCAATTTGACCTTCTAAGCAGAGGTTTCCATAATTAAGGCAATTTCTGAATTAGATAAGTATTTCAATTAGAGTCATACTAAGTAAACTTTTTCACAAATATTTTAACAACTAAATTTCTGGATTTAATGATAGACAATGGCATGAGTGCTTCAGTGAACAAACAAGACTTGTTTTAATTATCAGTTTTCTTTTTTTGTTTTTTTCAGAACAGTTCTAGTACATTAAAGTCCACCAAAACAGTTGCTTTTTTTTCCCCAACAAATAATTTAGTTAACATAGTTCCAGCTAATAGATCATAAACTTTAAATTAGTTGAAATAAGCATCAGTGATATTTATTTCATTTATTTATTTTTTACTTATTTTAATCTTTGGTAATTAGTTACTTGATGAATATCTGATTGATGAATAGCTCCCTGTATGTACTGCTAAACAGCAGGATTTCCAAATTCTCTATCAGTTTCACAGAATATTTTGTGGCAAAACATAATGCCCATGAGATGTGTCATAAACAAACAAAGCAAATAAGTTGGAATCAAATCAATTGGTGAAGCTTTGTCTAAGATTGGGAGCAAAATGGCTCTGTATGATAAGCAATGAACTGTGAACCACAAGGTTGGTGGTTTGAGCCCACCAGGGGCTCTGTGGGAGAAAGATGAGGCTTTCTGTTTCCACAAAGATGTACAGCTTCAGAAACCTTGTAACGAGTCACTATGAGTAAGAACTAAATCAATAGTACTTAACAACTACAGTTTATGACATTTATCTTATGGATTTAAAGAATACGTACACATATAAAGGACTGAAAACTCTAGTATTTTCCAAACTCACTTGACCATGATTTCCTTTTAATGTATAAGATCCTTCAACATCTTCCAGTATTATTCTGTAAGGTGGTGGTTATATGCAGTGGAATTGGTTCTGGCTCATAGTGACCCTGTACAGGGTTTTCGAGGCTGTAAATCTTCATGTGAGCAGAAAGCCTCGTCTTCCTCCCACCGAACAGCTGGTAGTTTCGAACTGCTGACCTTGAGATTCACAGCCCAATTTGTAACCACCATGCTAACACAGCTGCTTATTCTACCGGGTAGCCTTACAATATAGTCAACAAACTGGGGAATGCTAATCAGTAAAATTGATTTCAAATGCCTTGTTCTAGAATTTAAGGCTCTCTGACTGTAAATTTGCATAGATAGCCCATGATCTTTGTTGAATTGTCTAGTCTTCACCTCAATGCTTCCTTATAGCAGCATTGACATTCTCTCCCCCAACCACTTCTTGCCTCGCCTTGCTTAATGTTCTCCTATGGGCTTTGTCTTGCCTTCATC
This sequence comes from Chrysochloris asiatica, assembly GCF_000296735.1. Classification (NCBI taxonomy): domain Eukaryota; kingdom Metazoa; phylum Chordata; class Mammalia; order Afrosoricida; family Chrysochloridae; genus Chrysochloris; species Chrysochloris asiatica. The sequence goes on from NW_006408604.1 coordinate 4,305,811, forward strand.
TTCTTTATATTTTATTCTTTCTTCATATTGTTGTTGCTGTTGTTGTGATGTGCCGTCGAGTCAGTTCCGACCCATAGCAACCCTGTATAGGGTTTCTGAGGAGCAACTGGTGAGCTTGAACCACCGACCTTGCAGTTTAAACAGCTTTGCTATCTGGAGTTTTAAGCCACAGAGCCACACCAGGACTCCTTCTCTTCTGTCAGATTCCTTACTTTTTTTCCTGCTACTTTTTGTTCTCACCTCTGCCAGTCCCTGAACTATTTTGATCTTAAATTTACTCTTCTTCTTTCCTGTCTCTATTCTATATATTATGAGCTAATTTCTTTTGCAGGTTATGTTTCAGCTTCTCATATCATCCAGCTGCTTCCTATATTCATCCAATTAAAGACCCTGCTATGAGACTGGAAGGTACAAGGAAGGTAGGCATCACTCAGGTCATTCCTCTTTTTACTTTTTTCTGGACTTGTCTGTATTGTCTCCATGGCTTCCACATCTACAAAACAGGCCAGCCATGTATCAGCTTCTTTTGGGTAACCATTGAATCTCCCATTTGGTATTATAAGCTCTTTTCTTTGATGATCAAGTATAGGAGGAATAGAAGCTTCTTGCAAATTCAATCATCACGTATAATCCCTTTAATTAAATTTCCTCTGTTTAAAGATGTGGAGTAATTTCCATTGTTCTATTGTACTCTGATTGATACAACTCTCAAGTTTTGATGACTGTATTGTTGTTAGGTGCCAATGAGTCATTTCCAACTCCTTGTGGCCCTCATCACAGCAGAATGAAACACTGCCCGGTCCTGTGTCGTTCTCACAATCCCCATTACATGAGAGCCCATTGCTGTTGCCACAATGCCATTCCATCTTGCTGGGACTCTTCCAATTTCCCCCAACCCTTCACTTTCAAAAGTGTCATGTCTTTCTCCAGTGACTAGTCCCTTCTGATAATATGTCAGAAATAAGAGAGACAAAGTCTTGCCTTTCTGACTTCTAAGGAGCATTCTGGCTATACTCCTTCCAATACAGTTTGTTCTGGAAGTTCATGGTATTTTTAATGTTCTTCTCCAACCATAACTCAAATGTATCAATTCTTTTAGTCTTCCTTATTCGCTGTTCAACTTTCACATACATATGAGGTTATTGAAGAAACCATGACTTGGGTCAAGTGCACCTTAATCCTCTAACTGACATCTTGGCTCTTGAACACTTTGAAGAGGTCTTGTGCAGCAGATTTGCCTAGTGCAAAATGTCCATTGATTTCTTGGTTGCTGCTTCCATGAGTGTTGTTAATGGATCTAACCAATGTTTTCTCCATTTACCATAATGTTATTTTTTGGCCCACTGCTGACGATTTTTGTTTTCTTTACACTGAGGTGCAACCCATATTGAACGCTGTGATCTTTGATCTTCATCAGTAAATATTTTAAGTCCTCTTCACTTTCAGCAAGTTCAGAAGACTGTTAGAGTCTTCTTTGGATCCTGATGCCACGTTTTTCTTCATATAATCCAGTTTCTCAGATTATTTGCTTAGCATACAGATTGAACAAATATGGTGAAAGAACACAACCTTGGTTTAATCTTTCCAGATTTTAAACCATTCACTATCCCCTTGTTCTGTTCAAATGACTATCTCTTGATTTGTGTGCAGGTTCCTCATGAGGTACACTTAAGTGTTCTGAAATACCCATTCTTTGCAATGTTGTCCACAGTGTGTCATAATCCAAACTGTCGAAAGCCTTTGAATAGTCGATAAAGCACAGGATTTTTGTATTCTCTGCTTTCAGCCAAGACCCGTCTGACATCAGCAATGATATCCCTTATTCCATGTTCTCTTTTTAATCCAGCGTTATCACATAGTTATTATATTTTACTTCTTAATTAATTTTTAAATTATTTAGTTTTCCATATGATTGATTCAGCATTGTATTGCTCATGACAAAGACCTACATATAACTCTCATAAACTCAGGGTGTACAAGTGAGGCTTTGGACTATACACTACAAGAGTAAGATACAATTATAATAAAAAGTAGTTTGGTCAAAATCTGATAAAAGTGCTAGTTTTTTAACCTTAATATATAAAATGTTTCTGGTCCTTTGCTTTTGTATTGCTCCTAGGTTAGCACTTCTAATAATACCCTCTGCTCCAAATACCAGTTCTGCCAGTAAGCCATCTATTCACTCCACAATTTAATTAACAAATAAGTTACTCCATGAATTTAATTTAGAATACCATAAGAGTTTTTGGGTTTTTTTTTTTTTCCTTTTTGGTCTAACCATCTCCAACATTGGTTCATTTAACTACTTAATGAAGGATGAGCATTTATTTCTGAATTTCTTCTTCTTTTTATCTGTTCAATGTAGAGGCTACAAACAGAAAAGCAGAGAACAGCTGGGAGTTCAAACACACCAGACTCTTCTCGGAAACCCTATTCAGGATAGCTATGCATTAGAAGTCAATCACCGGGCACTAACAACAAGAAATGTATTAAAGAGTGATATTTACTCAAAGCTCTCATTGAATTTTATTGACCTCTCTGACGTATTTCTAGCTAGTGAGTACGTCTCATGAAATGGGGTCTAATATAATAGGAGTATCACTTTTACTATTATGTTTGAAAAGCTCCATTGAAGTGAATTCCCTGTGAACTAACTGATAAGAGTTCCACAATGAAGCCACTAGGTGGCAGCAACAATGTAAAAGCTCCGCTGACTTGTAACTGGTAAATTGCAAAATTGTCAGCGTTTCTTTGTTTTTGCTTTATTTTGATTCTGAAAACTTATAAACGGGATGGCGATAATTTTTCTTTCTTTTTGGATATTTTATGCTTTTTTGAGTAAGGATGTAAGTTAGCAGAGCTTAAATCAGGAAATTACATGGATGCCTGGTATTTCAGACAGAAGAAGCAAGAGAAAAAAGTATCTTTTTTCTTCAGGTATTTTTCACTCAGAATCATTTTAGATTTAACACAGGTTCTGTCATATGAACAAATTGGCAAGTAAATTTTGTCAAAAGTAAGATTCTATGTTGTTTGAGCTGGTGTGGCGCTGTAGGAGAAGCAATGGGCCGCAAAGTCAGTTTGAGTTGCAAGGTCAGCAGTTTAAACTTAACAGCTGATCTTCAGAAACATTATACAAGGTCGCTATGAATGGAAACCGACCCTATGGCACTTAATAACAAAGCTGTTCATAAATTCCTATCCCTTTCACATATTTCAAAATATTTTAGTAACCATTAAAGACTAAATTACATACTGAGACTAAAGAAATTTATTTTAATGCATAGAATAGGTGATGACTATATGCAAAATGGAATTTGAAAAGAAAAAAAATATTTTCACATATGTTATTAAGTGTTGTCGAGTGGATTCCCACTAATAGTGACCATGTATAGGGTTTCTGACCTATGCACGTTTGAAACACAATCTTGTGGTTAGATGTCCAAGGACCTATCCTACAGTGCCAAACTAGGACTCCTAATAGACTACAATGCCGTGCAAACATAACTGGGAAACAAACAAAAATGTGTGACTCAGTTTATTGGGAAGTTTGTTTTATTATGTGGGTCTGGAACCAAGCCATCAATATCTCCGAGATAGGCTAAGATTTTATCTGATGCAACATTCCTGGGCTGTGCAGGTGAGTCAGACTGAACTACATTCTTTCATTATTTAGAAGATTAAAAGTAAAATTTTGACTACTAGCTCATTGTCCATATTATATTTCATTGAGTTATGGTGCATCCCAGTATATCCTTTAGTAATATGTATATATATATACATAATACTTCTCCAGACCTGAATGGCTCCTTTCCTCACTCTCCCACCCATCTTTTAAGATATTAGGGAGTCCTGGCATCACTGAAGGATAAGTACTGGGCCTCAAGAAGAGTTTGAACAGCAAGCTGGGTGAATGGCTTAAATCACTCACCTTGTGACTAGCACTCCAGTCTTTTTATCCTAAAAAGTCACCACGCTCCCTTAATTAATTTAAACTTCTTGTTGTTAAATGACGTGAAGTCTGTTTAGACTCATAGCAACCCTATATAGTGTTTCTGAGGAACAGCTGGTGGCTTTGAACCACTGATCTTGTGGTTCTTAGTCCAAAGCTTATTTCTCACAGAATATTAAATAGGAAACATATGCAAGGTACAAGTATTACCTTTGATATACCTGTATCAGCAGAGGAAGAAGGAAGAACAGGAGGATGAACTGGAATGAGTGTCTAGTCATTTCCATGAACAACTGTTTCCTTTGTGGTAAAACTGTAAGAAATGAATATTGGCCAGCTGCCATTACTGAATGTTTTGATAGAAGATTTTACCATAGAATCTTGATCAAAGGTGAAAAATGTGAAACAGACCTTTCAATTCTTATGGACTCCAGAAGTTCTAAAGCCATAGAGGCTGGGTGAACCCTTGAAATTATTGTCCTGAAGAAATCTTTAAATCTTTAACTGAATTATCTCCCGAAGTCATCTTTAAACCAAATAATAGTTTAGGTTAATTAGGAAAGAATGTCTGCCTTGAGCAGTGTTCTCTTTCAAAGAATTATCTACATGAGATCAAATTGTTGGCAGAAACTAGAAAGGTTAGATAAGAAGTTTATGGAAGCAGTGAGTTTGTGTTCATATGAGTGAAATAATTTGGAAGTGGATTTTATGAAAAGTGGTACAATTTGAAGAATGTAACCAGTGTCCCTGGATTATACACGTAGGTATTGCTGAATTGGTGTGTGTTCAGTTGTGTATTCATTTTACAAAAACAAAAATCCAAAACCATAAGTTGTGTATTAATTTTATAAAAACAAAAATCCAAAACCATATATATTAACTAGAAAGTTATATATTAGTACCAAAGCCATCATTATACTTATTTTTATAAATTTCCAAAATATTCTTATTATATGATAATTAATGGTTGAGATATCTCTGAAGTTCCTTTTATGGATCCATAGAACTAAACTTCTGCGATTAGGAAAGGGTAGTTGCTTTTATCATTGTGCCTTGTTTACATTAGCAAAGAGTTTGAAAATTAAGCAGTAAATGTTTTTCTATCCCTAATTTATTAAAATTATGATCAATTAGCATAAACTATCTTCTGAGTGATTTAGCATTTAAGAAATATTGTCATCATTAAAAGAATAAGGAAGAGAGCAAAAGAGACAAAGAGATGCACATTGGCAAAGGCTTTGAAATTGGCATACAAGAAACAGCTATGGGAATAAATGATTTTCATGTTGGTTGTGAAACTCACATGGGTACTCATTACTTTGTACATATATCCCTCATTCCTTAACGAAGAGTGCAATATACTTAAGCAGCAGGAGACACGTTTGATATTGGTGCTACTTAAGGCAAAGTTGAATTAGCATAGGTTGGCAAACCTATCGAGATGAGAACCTTAGCCAAATTAGAACAAACCTTGTGAAGAGATATGAAATTAAAATGTTAAAACATTTTGAGAGAGGTTGCTTTTGTTTCCATACTTCATTCACATCTATTATTCTGACATAGATTTTTTTAAAAACAGTGATTAAAAAAATAACAGTATCAAAACAATAACAATATAAACATTATAAAGTTTTGTATTATTTAATGGACACAGAAAAAGTTTAGAGAGGATACCTGTTTGCAAACAGAAATGGAAGAGAGAGATAGAAGCATATGTTTTAAGCATACATTATTGTATACACTGTCTTGAAATAACAGATGTGATTTTTTTAAAGGTATTTATGGGAATCTAATGACAGAAATCTCTGTATTAAGAGAATCATACATTCCTAATGTTGAAAATCTGTATAAAAATATTCTTCAGTGTATTTTCAGAGTTTTTAATAAAAGTATTAATGAACTGAGGGACTAATGGGAATAAAAGGTTACTTAAGGGATAAAAGATTTTTACAAGAGTATAAAAACTCTATCATTAATGATATGGACCAGTCCCTAGGATTCTCAATTATAGATGTAGAAGGTAGGACATAAAATGGCTTTACCGTCTCAAAGTGTTAGGCATAAAAAATTGTAACAAGCATTAAGTACTAAATGCATCATAATGCAATGTATATTGGGAAACAATGACTGAACATATATTTCTTGAACGATTTATATTACATTATATGTATATATGTTTTACATAAATACAAAAACATACAACATTATACCTGTTCAGTGTAGCCTTATTGAATAAAAAGAAATGGGTGAGGGATAGGGAGAAATGCGGCGCAGACCTCCAACAGTGATAACACAGAATACCGAAGGAAGCAGGTTCAGGGGACCATCCCATAACTCTAAACTACATATAAAGGAATGTTTAGAAGGTTCAAAGGCTTACTGCCAGTGAAATTTGTAGCAGAAGCAAGAAAAGTGGCATTTTCTGATCTATAGTGGCCAGTGGGTGCCGGAGTGGCCATCTTCAATGTGATAGAGCAGGAACAAGATCAGAGAAGCTCTCCCTCTGCAGAGATCTGACCGATCTTCAGAGATAAAGGTATGAATGTTTTTTCCTGTTCATTGGTCTCTCACTGTTTGCACACCTCCATTCTGGTGATAAGAGAGGGTGCCTGAGAGGAAGCCCCACCCCCACCCCCTGAGGGTTCTACTACCCATGTATACAGATCTCAGCAAAAGCCACAGCCTGCAGAATCTCAGAAGGGGGAGGGGACAGCAGGAACTACTTAAAATGGAACAGTCTACCAGAACAGAATGGCTCCAGTCAGCTGAGCAAGGGGAGTTAAACTTAGACTAATATTTTGCT
>NW_006408604.1:4321679-4323080 GCF_000296735.1 Chrysochloris asiatica
CCAACAGAATTCAATAACACATCAAAAAAATAATAGATGATGACCAAGTGTAATTCATATCAGAGATGCAAGGATGGTTCACCATTAGAAAAACAATCAGTGTAATCCACTATATCAATAAGAAAAAGGAAAAGAATCTGATGATCATTATCTATTGATGCAGAAAAGGCATTTGATAAAATTCCTCTGTTTTCAGTAATTATATCCCTAGTACCAGGGCAGCTCCCTGTTGGTTGATTTCTGCAACAGTTATGAATAATATTCAGCAAAAGTTTGCTTGAATGTGATATTAATAATATTATTCAATGATTTGTTCAATGTTTTGTGTCACCTTTCTTTGGAATGGGCACAAATACAGATCTCTTCCATTCAGTTGGTCATGTAGCTACCTTCTAAATTTCTTGGCATAGACATATGAGAGCCTTCAGCACTACATCAATTTGTTTGAACATTTCAATTGGTATTCTGTCAACCCCTGGAGCCTTGTTTTTAGTCAATAACCTTAGTGCAGCTGGACTTCTTTGTTCAGTATCATCAATTCTTGATCATTTGCTACCTTTTTAAAAGGTTTAAGATTGATCAATTCATTTATATCCTTTCCATCTTCTTTTGAGGCTTCCTGAATCATTCAATATTTTGCCCATAAAATCCTTCCATATTGCAACTTGCAGTTTAAATATTATCTTCATTCTTGAGAAATGCTGAGTATATTCTTCCCTATTGGTTTTCTAAGTGCAGGTCATTGCACATTTCCATATAATACTTTAATTTGTCTGTTCATACTTCCCTTTGAAATCTTCTGTTCAGCTCTTCTACTTCATCATTTTTTCCAGTCCCTTTGACTTCTCCAAGGAATCCTGGTGTGGCATTATAGGACAAGTACTGGACCACAGGGTCAGTTTGAACCACAGGTTGGTGTTTCACACCCACCAATCACTCCTCGGAAACCCTATAGAGGATGGCTATGAGTCATAACTGACTCAACAGCACTTAACAACAACAACATGCATAAAAGCAAGTTTCAGAGTCTTTTCTGACATTCATTTTGGTCTTTTTTACTATCTTTTTAATGTTCTTTTTCTTTCTTTATGTATAATGTTCATGATGTCATTACACAACTCTGGTCTTCAGTCATTAGTATGTAATATATCAAATCTGCTTTTGAAATGATCTGTAAATTCAAGTGGGATGTATTCAAGGTCATATTTTGGCTCTTTTGCACCTGCTTTAATTTCTTCAGCTTCAGCCTGAACATGCATATGAACAATTGATGGTCTATTCCACAGTCAGCCACTGGCCTTATTTTGACTGATGATGTCGACCCACTCTATAGTCTCTTCACATAGTTCTAGTTAGTTAGATTCTTGTATATTCCAACTTGTGAGAGCCACGTGTGTAGTC
>NW_006408604.1:4324490-4325615 GCF_000296735.1 Chrysochloris asiatica
TTACCTTACTTAATTCTAATAACAACCTATGAAATCTTATTATGTCCATTTTATGCATAAGAAAGTAGTACACCATCATTAAATTATTAGTTGTTCAAAGTTATATAATTGCTTTGGTTTGAAGTTAGTATCGAAAGCTCGGCCATCTAACAGCAGACACATTTGAAAAAAAAAAATGAATAAATGAATGAAGGAAATTTTCTTCCACTGCTAGACATTAAATTGGCTAGATCTCATAGGAAATCAGATTTGATATCTTTCTTCTGTTGTATTGGATGTTATTAAATTTAATGCTTTCACTACAAGTGTACTATTGGTTTATGCATTACTATTATCTAATTACCATCTAATTTTAGACATGCATAGTTATCTGTCTTATTACAAGGAAATGATAAAAATAGCCCTCTTATGTTGAATGTCAAGACTATATAGCCTCTGAAAACTATTAATTGTATATTGTTGAGTGACTCTTTCAATAATCTCTGAGTCTCATAAAGCTGCATCTGTTAAGAGAGAATAGAAACATTCTGGGGGTGTTTTTAAATGCCTAAAACTCTATCACAACTTTGTATTTATTCTAGCAGTGTCAAGAGCTATGCGTGTTATTACTATGAAAATTTTTTGTTCATTTTTCCCTTTTCTGAAAGGGTGGATCTCCAAAAGTGGAGGGATAGATAATTTTATTTGGTAAATGTGAGTTAAATTTGTAACCAATCTAGATATTTTCTGTATTTTAAAGGTAGATTATTGCAAGAAAAAATTTCCAAGTTTATTGATCCTTTTTTGTTGCAGATGTTGTTCTTGTTTTTGTTAATGTGCCTTCCAGTCAGTTCCAATAAAACAAAACACTGCCTGATCCTGAAATATCCTCACAATGACGATCTTTGAGCACATTGTTGCTGCCACTGTGTCAATGCATATCTTTAGGAGTCTTCCTCTTTTTCACTGACCCTCTACATTCCCAAGCATGTTGTCTTTCACCAGGGACTGGTTCCTCATAATAACATTTCCAAAGAACAAGAGGTGAAGTGTAGCTATGTTCAATCCTAAGGACAATGCTAGCTATACTTCTTCCAGACAGATTTGTTTGTTCTTCTGACAGTCCATGGTAATTTCAATATTCTT
>NW_006408604.1:4327000-4353139 GCF_000296735.1 Chrysochloris asiatica
CCACATTCTGCTTGTACTCTTCTCCCTTGATGGTCCTAGGGTCCTCTGTTGCTGGACTGTAACATTAACTACTCCTCCTTTTTTGTTACAGAATGTCTACCTTTATAGTTGTGACAGTCACAATTAGTCATGATAACAAATACTCACTATTGAATCATAAGAATTTTATACCCATCTTCTTTCACCAGACCCATCTAGACAAGATGAAAACTATTCAGTGGGGACTGTACCTTCCTCCACACACTCTAAAACTAACCAGTCACTCCATGCCTTTATAGCCATATTCTGTCCATTCTTGTAGCCTTGTTTTTTGCTAATGTCTTCAATGCTGGTTGGATTCCTTCTTTAATACCATCAGTTCTTGATCATATTCTTTCCCTTGAAATGACTGAATATTTCTTTTTGGCATAGTTACTGTGTGTATTCCTTCCATCTTCTTTTGATGCTTCCTGCATCATTTAATATCTTGCCCTCAAAACCCTTCATTATTGAAATTCAAAGCTTGAGTTTTTTCTTCACTGCTTTCAACTTGAGAAATGCTGAGTATATTCTTCCCTATTGGTTTCCTAACTCTCAGCCTTTGCATATTTCATTATGATAATTGACTTCTTGACTTCTCTTTGCAATTTTCTTTTCAGCCCTTTTACTTTATCATTTCTTTCAGCCCTTTTAGTTTTCTATGTTCAAGAACAAGTTTCAGAGTCTTTTCTGAATCCACTTTGGTTTTAACTTTCTTTCCTGTTCTTTTAATGGCATTTTTATTTCTTTATTATGACATTCTTGATTTAATCACACAGTCCTTCTGATCTTTGGTAGTTAGTGTCTAATACATCAAGTCGGTACTTGAGATAGTCTCTACATTCAGGTGGTATATATTCAAGGTCATATTTTGGCTATGGTGGACTTAATTTTTTTCAGCTTAAGCTTAAAAATGTATTATTATTATTTTATTTATGATCTTTAATTATAAATTATTTATACTATTTATAATAATTTATTATTAACCATCTCCATCATGTCTTTTTGAAGATATAGTTAGTTTGGTTCCTGTGTATTCCATTTTGTGAGGGAGGTCCACATGCATATAGTTGCCCTTTACGTTGTTGTAAAAGGTATTTGCAATGATTCAGTCTTGAAGAATTCTATCATACAATCTTCAGCATTGCTTGTATTACCAAGTCCATATTTTCCAACTAAGATTCATTTTTTTTAGTTTCTAACTTTCACATTCCAATCACATATAGTTATCAGTGTATTTTAAGTGCATGTTTGATCAATTTCAGAATGAAGATATCGGTAGAATTCTTCAATTCAATCATCATTGTCTTTAGTAGTTGTTATATAAATTTGAATGATATTCATATTAACTGGTCTTATTGTAGTCATGGATATTATGCTTTTAGAGACAGCATTGTATCTTAAAATACATCTTAAAATGCTCATTTTGATGTTGAATATGATGCTATTCCTTTTCAGTTTGTTGCACTGTGCATGGTAAACCATATGATTTTCTGATTCAAAATTGCTAATATCAGTCCATCTTAGCTCACAAATGCCTGGGGTGGTGTGTAGGATAAATACTCAACAGCTTACCACAAAGTTGGATGTTCAAGCCCATCATCTGCTCATTGGAAACCCTATACAGTGTTGCTATGAGTCAGAACAGACTCGACAGTACTTAACAATAGCAACAACAATGCCTGTGATATAGATCTTCAGTGCTCTGTTTAAGCTTTGATAACTTATAATTCTCCTAGATTCATACTTCATACATTACCATTTCTGTTATTAATGAATGTTTCTAGTTGTTGCTTCTCTTTTTGATTTGTGCCCCATCAGCATTTAAAGGTCCTAAAAGCTATGCTCCATCCACGTTGTTAAGGCCAGCTGCATATGAGGTTATTTAAAAATATCATGGCTTGAGTCAGGCACACCTTAGTCCACAAACTGACATCTGTGGTCTTCAACACTTTAAAAAGATCTTATGCTGCAGATTTGCCTAATGCAATACATTGTTTGATTTCTTGACTGCTGTTTCCATGAGTGTTGATGGTTGATTTGAGCAAAATGAAGTCTTTGACAACTTCAATCTTTTCTCCATTTATATAGATGCTGTTTATTAGTCCAGTGATGAGATTTTTTGTTTTCCTCACGTAGAGATGCAATCCACACCGAAGGTTATGGTCTTCGATCTTTATCAGTAAGTATTTTAAGTCCTCCTCACTTTCAGAAAGCAAGGTTGTATCATCTGCATATTGCAGGTTAATGAGTCTTTCTCCAATCCTGATGCCACAGTTTTCTTCATGTAACCCAGCTTCTTAGATTATTTGCTCAACACACAGATTGAATAAGTATGGTGAAATAATACAGTCCTGTCACACACCTTTTAAATCACTCGATGTTCCCTTGTTCTGTTTAAACAACTACCTCTTGGTCTATGCACAGGTTCCTCATGAGCACAATTAAGTGTTCCAGAATACTCATTCTGCACAATGTTGTCCATAGCTTGTCATGGTCCACACAATTGAAAGCCTTTGCATAGTCAATAAAGCACAGGTAAACATCTTTCTGGTCTTCTCTGCTTTCAGCCAAGATCCATCAGACATCAGCAATGATATCCCTCATTCCATGTCCTCATCTGAATCTGGCTTGAACCTCTGGAAGTTTTCCATCAATGTATGCTTGCAGCTGTTTCTGTATTACCTTTAGTAAAACTTTACTTGCATGGGGTATCAATGATATAGTCCAATGATTTCTGCATTCCGTTGGATCATCTCTCTTTGAAATGTGCACAAATAGGATCTTTTCCAATCAGTTGGCCAGATAGTTGTCTTCCAAATTTTTTGGGAGAGATAAGTGAGTGCCACCTGTGCCGCCTCACTTTCTTGAAAGATTTCAATTTTTATTCCATCAGTTCCCGGTGACTTGTTCTTTGCCAGTGTCTTCAATGCACCTTGGACTTCCTTCAGTATCCTTGTTTCTTGATCATATGTTACGTCTTGAAACGGTTGAACATTGACCGTTTCATTTTGGTACAGTGACTCTGTGTATTCTTTCCATTTTGTTTTGATGCTTTCTGCATCATTCAATAATTTGCCCAGAGAATTCTTCAATTCTGCAAGTTGAGGCATTTTTTTCTTCAGTTCCCTCAGCTTGAGAAATACTGAGCATGTTCTTCCCTTTTGCTTTTTCAACTCCAGGTCTTTGCACATTTTGTTATAATATCTGACTTTGTCTTTTTGAGCTGACCTTTGACATTTTCTGTTCAGGTCATTTAGCTCTTCACTTCTTTCATTTGCTTTAGCATCTCTACTCTGGAAAGCAAGTTTCAGAGTCTCTTCTGATATCCATTTTGGCTCTTTCCTTCTTTCTTATCTTCTTAATGACCCTTTGCTGTCTTCCTGTATGATGTTCTTAATGTCATCCCACAATTCTTCTGGTCTTCAACCTTTAGTGTATATTGCACCAAATATGTTCTTCAGGTGATTTTTAAATTTAGGTGGGATATATCCAAGATCATATTTTGGCTCTCATGCACTTGTTTTCTTTTTTCTTTTTTTTTGCTTCAGTATGAATTTGTGTATGAACAATTGATGGTCCGTTCCACAGTCTTTCCCTGGCCTTGTTTTGGCTAACGATATGGAGCTTTCCCACCATTTCTTTCCACAGATGTACTCAATTTGATTTCTGTGTATTCCATCTAGTGAGTTCCATGTATATAGTTAACTTTTATGCTGCTTAAGAAAGATATTTGAAAAGAACAAATCATTGGTATTACAGAATTCTATCATGTAATCTCCAGCATTATTTCTATCACCAAGACCATATTATCCAACTACTGTTCCTTCCTCTTTGTTTCCAACGTTTGCATTGCAATTGGCAGTAATTTTCAATACTTGATTGCATTTACATGATGCTATTGAAAATGCCATGGCTGGGGTCAGGCACACATTAGTCCTCAAACTGACATCTTTGCTCTTGAACAGCTTAAAGAGATTTTGTATAGCAGATTTGCCTAATGCAATACATCGCTTAGTTTCTTGACTGCTGCTTCTATGAGTGTTGATAATGGATCCTAGAAAAATGAAGTCTTTGAAAACTTCAATTTTTTCTCCATTTATCATGATGTTATTTGTTGGTCGAGTGGTGAGGTTTTTTGTTTTCTTTACATTGAGGTGCAACCTGTATTTGTAGTCTTTGATTTTTATCTGTAAGTATTTTAAGCCTCTTTGTTTTCAGCAAGCAAGGTTGCATCATCTGCATATTATAGGTTTTTAATGGGCCTTCCTCCATCTTGATTTTCGCAAACAAATAATGATAGCTTTCTGAATTAATATTAACTTTAGAATATTGAGTCAAAAATTAATTATAAAAGCTTCATAAAATTGAGTAAAATGAATATAGATTGAGATGGTTGATGTCACCAACAATAGTGAAATTTATCAAACACTTTTTCTTTAAATGATTTCCATGTTTCCATGTGATTGTGTACTATATTGACCACGAAGTTGTTGTTAAGTATTGTAGAATCAGTTTGACTCAAGGCATCTGTGAATAGGGATTTCAAAGAGTAGCTGGTAGATTTGAACCACACACCTTTTGGTTAGCTTATAACACCACACCAGGACTTCTGGCCTAGAAAATAATGCTTTAATTTCCATGACTTTTGTATTGACAGTTAGTTTCCACATTTCTTGTTTTAGGGAAGTCAACACTATTCAGAGGAACAAGATGGGTTATTGAGCTATGTGTAGGTTTGTTATACAGTAAAATCTTGTTATCTAAGAACTGTCACATTCATAAGTAAGTATTTGTAAAAGATCAAAGGCTCACAACTGAAAATAAATAGTAATTTTGGTTGGCACATGAGTAATAAACATCGAGGGCTGATGTTTATAAATGATTACAGCAAAACCGCACAGCATCTTTAGTCCACGTCTGCTTTTCTCAGCTGTTCTTATATTGTATGGAAGGATTTTAGGGGTATTAATTAGTATAGTAGATAGCATTTGGAAGAGTCTAATACAATTTTAAAAATGGAATTTGGCTGTGTTGATGATTACTTTCTAAATAATAAAAACTACAGCAATTTCAGAATTTTCCTTGGAATCAAGTGGTAAATTTACAAACATGCCAAAATACTCGGCATATTTAACATAATACATGCTACATACTGCCCACAGAACAACTGCCCATCCTAATCATTTTATCTGCACTCTGGTAATGGCTACACACTTAAGCTTTGCTGACTTCCCATGAAAAATTCTATAAGCAGCTGCTTCAGTGCAAATCTTGCACTGATGAGTTTTCCAGGACTTTTAGTATGACCAAGCACTTTATCAACAGAGCACTCTGAAAGAGAATATATGCCCTGACGTGCAAACTTGTCAGAACAAACAGAATGAAGGGAGACAGCACAGTTTAGTTATAAGGAAATGCCTGACAACAGGAGGAACATTTTGTGCTTTATTTTTGTAGTTTTATAAGGCATAGCTGTAGGCCATCTTTCCATGATACATCAACTTCTGGCACAGGGGAAATAATATGTATGAGTTTAAAGAGATGTCATGATTTGACTTACAGAGCTGAAAAACTATCATTGTTAAGGATCTGGGGAGACAAAAGGAGATAAAGTCATTTAACATTGCTAGCAATTCTGTTCTCATTTGTTTTAGGAAGGGAGTCTTGGTAAGTCAGACAGACTAGAAGAAAATCACTATAACGAACACATCTTAACTAACATCCTTCAGTCTAGAATGACTACCCACATTGTTTCACCCATTGATACAATCCAATACCCACTTTTTGTCAAGTACTAACATCTACTCACATTATAAATCTCTCTTTGGTTTTGTTCATCATCTCACAAAAAAACTATCTCTTTTCCCCTGATTGTTAGTCTAATGGGTCTCCTTATTTTTGTGTGTGCTTTTCCTTTAATGATTTTCATGTCTTCTCAAATGTCTCCTTTCTCATGTACTCTTTGCAATTCTCTGTTTTCGCATTATCCTGTTATATTCCTCTGCCTTCCCAATTAAATTGCTACTTATCTAATTAAACATCTAACAAATTAGGAGCACCTGTATGTATATGCATGCATTTAGATTGATTAAATTGAATCTAACAAGCAGTATATCCATACTTTAAACAGATTTTTACATAAATATAAATAAATAAAATGTGATATTTATAAATTCATTTAATATTATACTAGTATCTACTATGTGCCAGGTAAGGGATGTTATTCATAGTGTAAGGGATATTGCACTGGATCAAATTCCTGTCCTCATGAAAGTTATTTTCTAGTGAGAAACCTGAACAAGGAACATGCATATATAAAATATAAGTCATGAAGTGATAAATGGTATCCTTATGACTGGGAAGAGTATTGGTGTGGTGCTATAGGATAAGTAATGGACTGCTAACTGCAAAGTCAGTGGTTCAAACACACCAGCCAGTCCTCAGAAACTCTATACAGGGTTGTTGTGAGTCAGAACCAACTTGACAACACTTAACAACACCAATAACATGACTGGGACTTCTACTTTAGATAAAGGTCTTCATGGAAAAGTACTCTGAGGAAATGACAATTTGAAAGACTTTATTGAAATGAAAGATGCAGCCTTGTGAATTTCTGTGCATTCTGAGAATAGTGAATGTCAGCTGCAAGGCCCTCAAAGGTAGCATTCTAGGAACCTTTGCAGAATAGCAGGGAGATCCACCTGGCTGAGTTAGAGTGTGTGATAAGGGCAAAGCAAAAAATGCAATCACAGTCTAGATTGTGGTTAGTTGCCATTGAGCTGATTCCAACTTGAAATATCAAGAGTAGAACTGCTCTATAGAGCTTTCAAGGATATGTCCTTTCAGAATCAGATCCCTAGGTCTCTTTTCCAAGGTGCCTCTGTGTGAGTTTGGTTCACCTTTTGGCAAATAGTTGAGCATTTAACCATTAGAGACACTCAGAGCATCCTCTGAATCTTGTCACTGTTAAGTGATGTTGAGTCAGTTCTGATGTATAGCAACCCTGCGGAGGGTTTCCAAGAAGCAGCTGGTGGACTTGAATCAACAACCTTGTAGTTAGCAGTCCAGTGCATCTCCTACAGCAGCACACCAGGACATATGACAGAGGGCCCTGGAAAGTATTAGTTCTTTACGTTTTATTGTGAATGAAATGGATAACCAAGGGAGTATTTTGATAAAGACATTAAAATTATCTCTTTCTATTAAAAAAAAAAAGATTTTTGGCATCTAAAATGTGGTAAGTCAGCAGGGAGAAAGGGAAACTATGCACTGGTCTAGGTGATTCATGCTAAGTTTTAGACTATGTTAATCATTAGTCCAAGGTCAGGAAGTGAGAAGGGGTCAGATTACACACTACATTTGAAGGAGGACCGGAAATGGTTTGCCAATAGATTATCTAATGTGGCTCAAAGGGTCACTCCAAGTTTTCAGGTCCAACTGAAAGAATGGAATTGACATTTACTGAAGTGGTGACAACTGGGAGAAGACTTAGAGACAAATGTAAGAAATTTGGTTTGGAGCATATCTAATTTAAAAGTTTATAAAATATCTTGTTGCTGTTAAAGTGCTGTCAAGTCAGATGCGACTCATAAGGACCCCCTATAGGGTGGTGTGGTGCTGTGGGTTAATTCACTGGACTGCAAAATCGTTTTGAACTGCTAGGTTGGTGGTTCAAACTCATCAGTCACTCCTTGGAAATCCTATACAGGGTCGCTCTGGGTTGGAACTGACTAAATGGCATTTAACAACAAAGGAGCAATTGCTGGGTTGAGTCACCGACCATATGATTACAAGCCCAGTGCTTATCCTACAGCATAATGTGAGCAATAAAATATGTATTACTGGCTTTTCAGATGGTGGTCAGAAATTCACCAGCTGCTAACTAGTTCAATTCTCCTCTAGAGAGTTAAAAACACAAGCTTATATTGATTGTTCTTAAAAAAAAACTAGACTGTTTCAATAATCTTGCAAATTATCACTACTAGTCCATATACCATCTCTTTTAATTATTTACTTTTTCTAGCATTATCAACCAAGTCATTTTAATTTTTATATAACCAAGTCTTTAACCAGTAATATTCATGCTTCCTTACATCATTTTTTCCCTGAAATGTGAGTGTAAAGTTCTAAGCATAATTTGTATTAATAAAATACTGGCACATGACTGAATTTTGATGAAGGAAAATTTGATATTTGCCCTGGGATTCTGTTTTCTTACTTTAGTTATTTGATGAAATAAATTGTTGAAGACAGAGCCTGGTATACACAAATATCATGAATTAGAAATTAGGATGTAAATCTTCTTAGTTTCTTAGATTTATCCTCAATAATTAGATAAGAAGTATGACATCCTCCCTATTGTATTAGTCCTAATTAAAAAAAAGAGAAAAACAAAACTTTTCTTAAATTGGAGTTAATAATATCTATTCTGAAAAAATAATATTCTCTTAAGAATCAAAATGGTACAGTGGAGCTTTAAGATAAATACTGGACTGCTAACCACAATGTTGGTGGTTCATATTCACCAAGCACTCCTTAGGAAATCTTATACAGGATCACTATAAATCAGAATTGACTCAACAGCATTTTAAAACAACAACAAATAACTAAATGTACATGGAAAAAATACTTTCTTTCCTAAGGAACATTTCAGAAGAATGCTAAAATTACAAATTTAATTTTTCAAAAAAGCATTCTTACTCTGCTAAGAACAGAGGGCACATTATTTATTCAATTTCACTAGCTATTGGGAAAACATATTTTGACTGTTCATAGGTCTTCACATTAAGGTATTACCAATTTGATGTTGAAAAATACACAATATGCCCACAAATAACTACAGTACAAAGCAATATAAGATAAGTGTCACTAAGTGAGTCAAGCAAGAAACATCAAAGAATAAAAAAACATTTAATACCCTCCCTCCACCAGCTTATAATTCAGAAGAAACCAAATAAAAACATTTTCCAAAGTAATGTTTAATAGGCAATCACTTTATTTCCACAAGCATGAGATTTGATTATCATCTTTTTAACTTATATGAAGACAAATGTGGTCAATGCTCATAAAATTGCCTGGATTTTTGAAGAATCCATCCACATTATTCAATGATATTAGACTCTGTAGTAGTGTACTCCATAGGTTGACAGTGCACTTAGTTATACCGTTTTAGTTTATCTGCTTCATATTTACTACCCTTCAACTCTAAGTATCCTTTTCCTCTTTTATTACTATAATATGGTAATAGGCAAAATTGATTCATCAGTTATCATTATTCATTTTAAAATGTGGGTCTTTTTGATTGTATTGACTTATGTTTTCTCCTGTGTTACAGAAATGAACCACTGTTATACCCCTGCTAAATGCATACACTGGCTAGAGCCCTGTGAATAAAAACATTATATTTAAAGGAGTGTAACAGAAATAACCATATATCCTTCCTATACACCCTTTTGCAGTCATTCTGTTTACCTCAACTCTTCTCACATGGAGGAAAACATCTAAAGAATGATTCTATTTTGGGGGCATAGAATACAATGTAAACTAATCGTCTTTCCTTGATGAACAGCAATTAGTAAACTAGGTAAGATTATAAGGTTCTGAAATATAGCAAATCTATTAAGTTTAGTCTGTGAATGAAAATCAGTTAGGAAATATTTATTTAAGCTCATTTCTTTTTAATTTTTTTCTGCATTAATTCATTCTCTTCATAAATTATATTGAGTGCTCAGAGGGAGTAAAACTCAGTATGTAAAAGACAGGTTTGGAATCAATTGTTTTGTCACTTAGTACTAATGGCAATTTGGGTAGACCACTTTTCTGTGCCTAAGATTCTTAATTTTTTAAAATGGAGAAAACAACAAGGTCCTACCACTGTGAAGAGCATTTCATGAATTATTACATATAGAGAAGAATATAAAAAAGTGAATAGAAAGTAATAAAAGTTAGCAGAAGATCTTAAAGTAATATATGCTATATTTTATATTCTTGGAGGCAAGATTCTATTCTAGGTGATACAAAAGTGAATGTAATGGCAAGATAAAAGAGGACTTATTAATTCACTTAATATTTACTAGAATTATCTTAGTGGACAAAAATAGCAAAACATTTTGTATTTTCCATTACCTCATAGTGCACAGTGGGTTAAGTATTGGGCTTCTAGACACAAGGTTGGCAGTTCAAATCCATCAGCCACTCTGCTGGAAAAAGATGAAGCTACCTGCACTTGTAAAGAGTTCCAGTCTGGGGAAGCCCAAGGAGCAAGTCTACTCAATGCTATAAAGTCTCTAAGAGTTGGAATAGACTTGGTGATAATGGGTCTTGATTTTGCATCATAATGAAAATTGTTTCACCTTTGTTTCTTCAGTGTGATTACATTTAATTATATTTATTAATTCCTGCACCTTTTATTTACCAGGTTTTATCAGTTGATATAAAAATATCTTCCACTTTAGAAGTAAGTTGTCCATCTCCTTATAAATATCTTATATCATGCTCTGTATTTTGCTTCCTGCTTGAACTGTTCTACTTACCTCTCTTTTCTTGAATTCTACTTTTCAAAACACAGAAGTCACTTCATTCAGAAGGCTTTCTCCTAAATTCATTGGTTGTTATAGGTGTTTTTTTCTCTGCCTCTCAAATTTTATATACCATTCTATTTCACCACTTGCCAGATTATATTAAAATTAAATTTTGTATTAGTTCTCCTAATGAAATACATAATCACTTTTAAAACAAATATTGGTTCTTATTCAGCTTTTTCACACAGATATTCATGTTGAATCATAGATCAGCAGTTTTTTTTAACTGGACAAATATGCTCTCATTTTAAAATTGCCTTTTGGAGGCAATCCTCAATAAAATGTAAGTCTCAAAAGTGAGCCCAGTTTCCATGTTATTTATGTGTCTGTAAGAAAAACCCAATAAGCTAATGATAGATAAATAAAAATATATGTCAAAGAAACTGTTTTCATCAAACATTAGAGTATCTTTATAAAAATTACAGTTTATTTGCTTAGCTGAGGCACTGTTTTCTTACCTCCCTATATAATCCAAATCGCACTATGTACTGATGAATATTTCAAGCATTAATTTGTGTGGAACATGTTTTAAATATTCACTTACTATGGAGATCAGAGAGCAACATTCTACATGGACACTAGAATTTTGTGTTACTTCAATACTCGTGTTTGATCATTTGTATGCATAGTGTGCTGCTGTGGAATAAAGCTCTGGACTGAAAGATCTGTTTGAATCACAAGGCTGGTGGTTCAAACTCACCAGGCACTCCTGGGAAACCCTATACAGGGTCGTTGTGAGTCAGAACCGACTGGACAGCACTTAACAACAACAACAACAACAAGTCTATTCTCTGTGGTGCTTTTGATGAGTAAAGTGAAGGTCTGGGGCAGGGTTCTTCCCTGCATAAGATGTTGCTGTGGTTCTCTTGTGTCACCTAGATTCCTGTCTTAGTGTTGTACCTTTCCATTTTTCTATGAAAACGCTGAATATTAAAACCTTCATTGTTAAACCTTATGAAATATGTTGTTGATGGTAGCATTTACATTATTGAAGAAACAGGATGATCTTTTATATATCAAAAAGACCATAGTATGACTTTAAGTTTTCAAGATTCTCCACAATACACCTCCTTGTTTCTTATTAAAAATCAATTTAAATATTGGTGAAAATATCAAATTGACTTTTTTGCCTACTAATTGTATATTTGGAATCCTGGTATAGTGCTTCAGATTAATGTGCTATAATGCAAGGTTGGTTTGAACTGCAAGGTCAGTGGTTTAAGCTCAACAGTGACTCCTCAGAAACCCTATACAGGGTTTCTATGAATCAGAACTGACTTGATGGCAACTTAACAACAACAATTGTATATTTTGCATAGTGTGACTACATGTAACATTTAATATTTTTTGAAAGACCATGAAGGAAAAATAACTTTTGAAAAGCCTATTTGAAGTCTTTAGAAATAATCACATGCCTTGGAAATGTAGTTATTAATCAACAACATGAATTGCACCGTAGAAGAATTGATGCCTTTGAGTTGTGGTGTTGGAGGAGAATACTAAAAGTGCCATGGACTGCCAAAAGAATCAGTAGATCTATTTTGGAAGAAGTGCAACCAGAGTGCTCCTTGGAGGCCAGGATGGCTAAGTTTCGTCTCTCATACTTTGGTATTGTCAGGAGAGAACAGTCGCTGGAGAAGGATGTCATGCTGGGTAAGGTGGAGGGTCAGAGAAAAAGAGGAAGACCCCCAACGAGATGGATCAGCCAGGTGGCATCATTGATGGCGTCAAGTGTGGCAGCGGTGGTGGGGTTGGCCTAGGATCGGACATTGTTTCATTGTGCTGTGCATGGGGTCGCTATGAGTCCGTTCCCACTCGATGGCACCTGACAACAACAACAACAACAACAACAACAACAATGAATTGGACATAGAAATAATACTTTGGAGAAACTGTACTATACTGTACAGATCAGGAGATCATGTGTGGCTTTACATTATAATTATAACTGTAATGTTACATTTACCTCTCTAGTACATTAGTCTCTTAACATGCAAAAAAAAAGGGGTTATAATTAAAAACTTAAAGCATTATTGAGATTCTATCTATTTAACCATTGTGTGATTTAATAATAGCCTAGCTCTTTCTTTATAATAATTTATATTTTGAGGAAAAAGAATTTTGTACACTTGATGCAGACATATAGTTATATTCTTTACATACATGGACTATTAGATGAAGAAAGTATGAATTAGCAACACATATACAGAGCTCTAGTAGTGTAGTGGTTATGCATTGGGCTGTTAATCTCAAGGTCAGCAGTTCAAAACTACCCACTGTTCCTCAGGAGAAAGATGAGGCTTTCTGCTCCCATAAAGATTTATAACCTCGCAAACCCTATACAGCGTCACTATGAGTCAGAACCAACACCATAGTACATAACCAACCAAACGTATGGTAAGAAGTTGAGGCTGATATTGACATTTCTGGTAAAATAATTCTACTTATTCAGTGTTTGTGAATATCATTTAACAGGTAAGAATGTCTCCCTAAACAGGTGTATAGTGAATAGAAGTAAATTTTGATTTCTGCTTTATTTTTCATGTGAAATAAAATTTTGTCCTTTTTTAAATTTAAATTTTTTATTTACCACGTCTCTAGTTATGCATTTAAGGAGTTCTTGTAGTGTAGTGGTTACGAATCGGGCTGCTAATCTCAAGGTCAGCAGTTCGAAACTACCAGTGGCTTTGCGGGAGAAAGATGAGGCATTCTGCTCCCATAAAGATTTACAGCCTCGGAAACTCTGTGCAGGGTCGCTATGAGTCGGAACCGACTCCACGGTACTTAAAAACAACAACAGTAACTAGTTATGCATGTAATGATCATTTTTTGTTTGCTGCAGATTTCTGTAGCATTTCATCCATACAAGCCAAATTATATTCACTCAACAAATTATGAATGAGTGATTATATGTTATTCTATCTATCCATATATATATGGAGTTCTGGTGAGGAATTGCAGGATAAGCAGTGGATAGTCAAACCAAATTTGGCAATTCAAACCCAATCTAAATAGCAGCTATGTATTGGAACGAACTCGAAAGCACTTAAGACCACTACCATTATCTAGCATCTATCTATCTGGAGTCCTGGTGTAGAACTATGGGATACAGCACCGGACCACGAGGTCAGTTTGAACCACAAGACTGGCAGTCAAACTCACCAGCCACTCCTCAGAAAACCTATGTCAGAATCAACTCCGTGGAACTTAGCAACAACTGTCTGTCTGTCTGTCTGTCTATCTATCTATCTATCTATCTATCTATCTATCTATCTATCTATCTATCTATCATCTTTCTAACCTATCTAATTTTATCACTCATCAAGCAGCATAAGGAAAAATATGCTTGCTTACCTTCTTGTTTTTGTTTCTATTTTTACTTGGGACATCATAATTTTGATTATATTGACTAATATTGATAAATGAAAGCCCCAGATGCTTCAGAATCAGGGACCTCAAAGAGGCCTGAAAACAGGTGAGTTGCATGAAATTATACAGGAAGGCAGACATTCAGACCCCTAGCCCCATGCTTCAGTGACAAGCTACTACTAATTCCATCATTCGTTGCCCAAGCTGGAGATACAGTTTTATTCACTGAAGAAATTGAAGCTAAATGGTCCTGTATTTGAGAGTAATGGTTTATTAGTCTATAAGACGAGGGGTGCTACTGAAATCAGGGTTTGGTGAAAATCAGACTCTTGATGTCCTTCCCTATTCTGGCTCCTAGAAGTAATCTTTTCTTCAAAAACTGCTTATAAATTTCTAAAATGTTGAACACCTGGTAAGAAAGAATGCGCAACAAACCAGCTTCATTATTGCTATATGTTTCTCCTTGCATGTGAATGGATTGCCAAAATGAGCCCAAGGCAAATTATCATAAACTAGAAACTTGAAGAAAACAGACATAAAAATTTCAATAAGATAAAATTTTCAAACAATAATCTCTTTTAGAAGGAAAACAACATATAAGTCAAAGATAGCAATTGAGTGGAATAAAGAGTTCCAGCATGGTTCAGGAGTCCTGGTGTGGTGCTATGGAATTAGCACTGACCACTAACCACAAGATTGACAGTTCAAACCCACCAGTCACTACTCAGAAACCCTATACAGGTTCACTCTTAGCTGCCACTGACTAGATGGCACTTAACAACAACAACAAACCTGGTTCAAGTGGTGATTGGTAACCAAATGATTGGTGGTTTCAATTCCCTAGCTGCTCCTTTGGAAAGAGATGTGGCAATGTAGTTCTGTAAAGATTTACAGTTTGGGAAACCCTTTAGGGTCACTATGAGTAAGAATTAACTCAATGGCACATATATGCTGAAATATTTAATACAATAATAGATTTCAGTTACAATGTTTAATAAATTTCCACAAAGAAGAATAAAAATATAGAGTAGAAATTGGGTGGAAAAAATTAGAGAAATAAATTAATTAAAAATAATTTTAGTTATATAAGGCAAACAATACCATCATTGGCTGACAAACTTTCTAACTCCTCTGAATACCATGGTCTGTTAGTCCTCATATTTTTGCAAATCAAAGTTTTCTGGTTTACATTCAAGTTTTATACCTCATTACCATAATTATCTCTACCTTTCTTCTGATGGTTATACTTTACCACATGGTGTCTGCTAATTCCATTAGCTCCACTAGTGCTAAAGACCCGTTTCATGACAGCATGTCCTACAATCAACCCTTGATTGAAAAGGATAGCCAATATTAAAAATAAATGGTGATATTGTTAATCTCATTAGTGAATTGTTGTTAAGTGCAATTGAGTTGATTCTGACTCATTCTATACAGGGTCATTCGTGGTGACCCTGTATAGGATTTCCTAAGAGCTGCTGGTGATTATAGTTTTACTTTAATGAAGGGAGAGTCTTTGGAACCCTTTCAGGAAGTAGAATCAGGCAGTATAGTCTTGCATCATAAATCTATTCTAACATATACACTTGTAACGCCTTATGTGACTTCTTCTTCAGTACTCTGCCAAGGTACCTAGTATTTGCACCTTATTTAATATAGATCATTGTTATGTCCAAGTTTCAAACAAACCATCTAATAACGTTAGGATTGGCTTGTAAGCGTTTTTGCCAGAATGTTAAGTTCTTAGTGCCTTCAATGCAATGAACTCTTACCATTCTAGCCTTAAATTCTGCTACTCTTTCAATACCCTCAAGATCCACCTCCATAAATACCCCCCATTTCCACAATTGTGTATTTGAATATATCTGCAACTATCTTCAATATATTTATTTTTAACATACCTGAACTATAATTTCTCATCAGGATTGTGCTAAAATCTAACTATAGCTATTTGTCTAGAACTTGAATGGGCCCATGAAGTATTGATGAAATTCTTATCAGTAGGTTTTACTCCTGGTATGGTGCTGTAGGATAAGCACTGAACTGCTAACCACAAGGTCAGTGGTTCAAACCCACCAGCTTCTCCTTGGAAACCCTATACAGGGTGGCTATATGTCAGAACTGACTCCACAGTACTTAACAACGACAATCCCCAAGTTAAGAGAATAGGAAATGAAATACCAACAGTATCTACTACAACTATTTTATACTCTGAATTCCTGTGAATGGGGTTCCATCAAAATAGGCTTCCTTACTATTCAACACTAAATTTAGCTTGTTTTATAGATCTATGAAACCATGAATTTCTTCCTTTAGCATTCAGAAAACTTAAAATAACAATAATATATACTTAAGAGTGAGAAGCAGTATATTTTGCTTGCAGGAAGGATAGTAAATTCTAGTAGATGTCATCAGTGTTTACCAATATTTCTATCCTCTTGGGAACAGAAAATGATTGCAACATCTGCCCCTTTAATGTTATGACGGTCCATGTAACTGCTTTGCCAGTGTAACGTGAGTGGAAATTATCATTTCCATATAGAATAACTTATGAGCTGATGCATACTTCTTTATAATCTCTTTCTTGTGGGTGTGTCTTTGAAAAGTGCCATCAAGTTGGTTCCGACTATAGCAACCCTGTATAGAGTTTCTGAGGAAACCTATAGTGACAGGTGAGTTGAAACCACCAACCTTGGGGTTCAAACCGATCTTGTGGTCCAGTGCATTATCCTGAAGTGGCACACCAGGACTCCTTCCCATGGGTATAGTATTTTGAAAAGAACATGTTTATATGAAAAACAAATATTTTCACCAAGTCAATTCAGACACATTGTTATCTGGAGTTAAAGTATCAATGCAACCTAGAAGGCTGAATGATCTTGGACTCCTTGTGTCGTGTGTAGAATAAGCACTGCTCTGTGAACTATAGGGTCGGCTGTTTAAACCCACCAACTGCTCTTTGGATACCCTGTACAGGGTCGCTATGAGTTGGAATTGACTCAAAGGCACTTAACAACAATAACAGCAAAGAAATATCTGAACCTAGAATAAATATTACATTAAAAATAATAACATTTGTTACTTAAGCCATTAAATTTGTAGATCTTTCGTTACTGGCACCTGACTGAACATAACAAAACTGATGCATTATCTATCTGTTCTCTGCTCATATACTGTCTTCAATTTGAATATTTACTGTAGAGATAGCACTCCTTTTCCCCAAGCAGAAGACATGTATGTACAGCTAGAGGTATTTGGAAGGAGACTGGAGGGATCTGCTTTTAGCAGTTTACAATAGTTGCTTTCTCCTACAGCCCTACTTTTGTTCCAAACAATTGATGGTTGTTTTATATTTTCTTCTAGGTTTTGTCTATCTTACTCTACAAGTATAAAACTATAATATTTCTTCTCAGATCTTGTTACAGGTAGCACCAACCTTATATCTGTTCTTTATTGGAAGGGTCTTTTTTTCTACTGAAGAGTCAGGTGAGGCAGAGTTTCCACATGAACAAAGTTTTATTATAGGAAAGAGGCTTCCAAGTGGAGACCAAGGAGCTTAAGGCTATACTTACCCCCATCTCCTAGAACAAAAGGTTTGCTGTCATTTAAAAGGCTGTGGGCAAGGAAAAAGCATCATGTTATTCATAGGTATAGGCAAGGATTCTCTGGCAATGGCTTGTTTAAGAAGGCACCTGATAATTGAGTGTATGTGCAGCATTTCATCAAGATGAATGCCACCACAAAGGCTTCTAGTAGGAGTAGACAGAACTTATTCTGGGACGTTATTCATGTAGGGTTCTTTGGGACTCTGAATTACAGACTCCTCCCATGCACCTTCATTCTCCTTTGCTCTAGTAGAATTTTTGTCCTTCAAAGTTATGCCCAAAACACTAGGCACACAATCCAATCAGTAAAATAGCTCACAAGGAAGTAAAATTACAATTTTTTGTGGGAGGTCTTCCTTAATAGCAAGTCCTATAATACATGGAATTTTAAAAGGTGATGTTCCTTAATGGCATGTCTCAGGATGTGGTTGCTCAACTATGGCCTTGGGCATGTCCTATATATATTTTTAGAATTGATCAAGGAAGGAGCGACTTAGGCTTCAACAATCCTCATGACTTCTGTTTCCAGATTTCAAACAATAGTGACTCATGCCTAATCCTGGTTTCTGGACCCGTTTTCGCCCTGTCTCAATCTCAGATAGTAAGGTTCAACCTAGCCTTGCCTCATTTTTGTAGGAATTTGCTGATGTCTTTTGAAATTGACAGGATACTACAAAATACTGACCTTTTCCTAACACCTGTTAGAAAAACATTCCAGTTGGGACTTTCAGTAGTAATAAGTCTTAAACACTAAGACCAAATAAGGAACACCTTTCCTGCTGCTTCATGATCACATAACAAGAATTGTCAACTTTTCAACCTGGTCAAAAAAATAACCCATTTCATCTCACCACAATTCAGTTCAACTAACTTCTGAGTTACCATTCCTGTTCCTAGATTTATCAGTCTTCAAATTTTAAGTTAATCATAATTTTCTCTAGGAAGTCTTTTCTGACAGTAACTTAGCTGTTAGAAGTGATTATAGAGATTATTTTGATTTCTCCTGGAACTATACATACTTTAGTATAACACCTGTGAAATTTAGTTATATCTATGTATTTATATGCTGGTCTACAGTAACTTGACTAAGGTATTGAAGGATTAAAAAAAAAAAAATCCAAGAAGAGTTGCAGTCGCTTAAATTGATGCTGCTTTTGGCAGTCACATGTGTGTTAGAAAAGAACTATGTGTCATAGAATTTAAATGACTGATTTTTCAAAGTAGATCACCAGGCCATTCTTCCAAAGCATCTCTGGGAAGATTCAAAATTTCCACCTCTCTGTTAGCAGACACCTCTTTGCACTATTCATAAGGTTGTTGTTATCATTTAGTGTTGTTGGATTGGTTGCAATTCATAACAATCCTATACACAAAAGAAAAACACACTGCCCAGTCCTGCACCATCCTCACAATTATTGTGACATTTAAACCCATTTTTTGGGTACTGTGTCAAGCCATCTTGTTAGGTGTCTTCTTTTTCTCTGATCCTCTAATTTATCAAGCATAATGTCTTTCTCCAGGGACTGGTATCTCCTGGTAATATTTCCAGAATATGAGAGACAAAGTCTAGCCATCCTGGCTTCTAAGGAGCAGTCTGGCTGCACTTCTTCCAATACAGATTTTTTGGTTATTTTGGCAATTGATGGTGCTTTTCGTATTTTCTCCAACAGTATAATTGAAATATATAGAATCTTCTATGGACTTCCTTATTCATTATACAACTTTCACATGCATATGAGATGATCCAAAATACCATGCCTGGGTCAGGCACAACTTAGTCCTCAAACTGGTATCATTGCTCTTGAACATGTTAAAGAGATCTTTTTACAGCAGATTTTCATATTGCAAAATGTACTTAGATTTTTTTCTTAAGTGAAGCATAAAACATTATTTATTTATTTATTTTAGGTTTTTATTGTGAACTGAGTGATAGTTTACATGGGAGGGCATCAGCTTTACACCATTGTTTCATTGCAATGATTACAATCTCTTCCATGCATGATCATTCAACAGTATTTGTTTCCATTCCCACTGGTTTTTTGTTTGTCTGTATGTTTATTTGTTTGGGGGTTGTACACAAAAATACTAAGGAATATATAATAATTTAAACAACCAAAGGGCAAATTCTACAAACCTTCCTCCTGACCACCGGCACCCAGTCCCTTTCTTTCCTTAAGTCTAGAGTCCTCAACTGCTCTCTCTCTCCATGTCCTTATCTCTGTCTCCATCTCTGATGTTGCTGTTTCTCTGCATAGTGTCCCACATTCTGCCTGTGCTCTTCTCCCTTGATGGTCCTAGGGTTCTCTGCTTCTGGATTGTTAGACTACTATCAGGATTTTGTTACAAAACCTCTACCTTTACAGTTGTGACTGTCACAATTAGTCATGATAACAATTACTCACTATTGAATCTGAAGACTCCTATCCCCATCTCCTTTCACCAGACCCATCTAGACAAGATGAAAGCTATTCAGTGGGGACTCTATCCTCCCCCGCACACTCTTACACTAAACTCTCTTTTGAAAACTTGTAAGCCAGTCACTTCGTGACTCTATCACCCCCTCATTTTAGGTAGCCAATGTCTAAGTTGCCATTCCCTATCTACCCTGCATACAGACAGGATAGGA
Organism: Chrysochloris asiatica; assembly: GCF_000296735.1. NCBI lineage: Eukaryota > Metazoa > Chordata > Mammalia > Afrosoricida > Chrysochloridae > Chrysochloris > Chrysochloris asiatica. The sequence continues at coordinate 4,347,202 of NW_006408604.1, forward strand.
TTGATACTTGATATTAAGACTCCTTCTCTCTCAGTTGGTACCTTAAGCTACTACTTTCATAAGTATAGGTCAAGTTCATGGGATTGTAGCAATTTACACTTGTTTCCTTCATCTATTTTTTTTTTTTTTTAATCTTCCTCTAGTCAACTTCTGATTATAAAGCCATCAAGGCAAGGTCAAATAGGTACTATCTGCAAATTTGGGTGCTCTTACGTGTCTCCCCTCACTTCATATTAGCTGGATGCTTTACCCTCATCTCTAGTCCTCTGTGGCTATATCCTATGTCCTCTAGTCCTCTGTGGCTATATCCTATATCCTCTAGTCCTCTGTGGCTATATCCTTGTTCACTGGCTCAGTAGTCCCCTGGTCTCGCCACACTTCGGTCCAACCAGCCCTTCCTCTTCTCTCACCTCCAGGTCAATGGATGTCTATGGAACATGGCTGAACTCAGAGTATTTCTTCATTGTTGCTTTACCCTGTCTTCCATTCACCAGTAGATAAATGTGGTCACCAGCAAGCTTAGACACCTGCTCATGTGTTCCCTTTGAGTTTCAGTCCGGGAGAGGGGTTTGGCCTGAAGGGACTTGATTGCTTGCCTTGCTGGCTCCCAGGCAAACAACTTGCTTGTTCTTGTAGTAGACAAACAGACCACCATTTTTTGCTTTGGATTTTTCCTACTGATCTTTCTTTGAAGATATATCTTCTGTTGCTCTAGCTGTTCCAGGCTAGTCTGCTTGTCTTTGTGGAGGAAATGTCCCCCCATCAGAAGGTTCTGGATAGGGATCAGGATTCCACCTATAACTCCACAAGAAGCCTATTTCACTGGGTAAGTCGTAGAACCTCTTTTAGATATTCCAATCCATTATAGGCTGAAGACAGACTTACAAACTTTCTGCAATCATGTTTTCCAATATTCCTTTCTATCCCATTCAACTGTCTATTTTACAATAGTAGGTAAGGGAAACCAATATTCATAAGACAGTCAAGAATCTTAACATTATTTCCCCTCTTCAGACTATGCCTCAATCCCTGTATCACAGAGCTCCATTGTTCAAAGGCTGAATATACATTACTAATTACCTTTGTACCATTTAGCCCAGGCAAACCTGTCTCAGTATTGCCCTCTCTCACTTGTTCCTCTACACCATTAGCCCTTCTTGTGTATTGTACTCCCCAACACTCAAACTACAATGTATTTCTTCCCTACCTTGTCCTATACTATCTCCTCCCTCTATGCTCCCAAGTCCCCCAGTACACTCACACTGGTAACCAACAAGGAATTATTTTTTCGCCCTTTTTGTATGGGTATCTTTTCTTAAGCTTTTTAAACAAAATTATTATTATTGAAGCATATGTTCTTGTTGTTGTTAAGTGCCGTCGAGTCGGTTCCGACCCATAGCGACCCTGTACAGGGTTTCCGAGGGTGTAAATCTTTACGGGAGTAGAAAGCCTCATCTTTCTCCCACGAAGCGGCTGGTAGTTTCAAACCGCTGACCTTAAGGTTCGCAGCCTGATTCGTAACCACTACACTACCAGAGCTCGGATGCTTTATTTTGAGTTATATGATAGCTTACATGGGAGAACATTAGATTCACATTGATCCCATTGTATCTCGTTTCCTTGTCTTTTCTTAAGCTTTTACAATGATGGTCTTATGCAATATTTGTCCTATTGTGACTAATTTCACTCAGCATAATGTCCTCAAGGTTCATCCATGTTATCTGGTGGTTGACAGCTTCCTTGTTATTCTTCAAGTTAGCATAGTATTCCATTGTGTGTATGTACCAAATTTTGTTTATCCATTGTTCCACTGATAGTCGCTTAGGCTGTCTCCATCTTTTTGCTATTATGAATACTGCTGCTATGAACATTGGTATGCCTATATCTACTTGTGTTATTGCTCATATTTCTTGTAGATATATACCTTGGTCTTCTTATTGTTGATTTGTAATTTTATAGCACTGTGGTCTGATAAGATGCTTTGTAGTATTTTGATGTTTGTAAATTTATGGAGGCTTGTTTTGTGGCCTAACACTGGTCTGTTCTGGAGAATGTTCCATGCGCACTGAAAAAGAATGTGTATTGTACTGTTGTTGGGTTGAATGCTCTGTACACATTTCTGAAGTCAAGTTGGCTGATTGTGTTGTTTAGTTCCTCTGTGTCTTTGTCAAGTTTTTTTCTGGTTGTTCTATCCTTTTTCAAAAGTGGTTTATTAAAATCTCCCAGTATTATTGTAGATTTGACTATTTCTTTCTTCAAATCTATTAGAGTCTGCTTTATATATTTTGAAGCTGTTTCATTGGGAACATAGATATTTATTATGGTTATGCTACCTTGTTCAACAGACCCTTTAATCATGAGATAATGTCCATCTTTATCTATTATTCTGGTTTTTGCTTTCAAGTTTATTTTATCAGAGTTTAGTATTTCCACTCCTGCTCAATTTTTATTGCAATTAGCTTGGTGTGTTTTTTCCCACCTGTTGACTTTTAGTGGTTTTTGTGTTTGTGTGTAAGGTGTGTCTCTTGAAGGCAGCATATTGAAGGGTCTTGTTTTAGTATCCATTCTGCCACTATCTGTATCTTAACTGGTGGATTTAATCCATTGACATTCAGTGAATTATTGATTGTTGTTTTTAAGTGCCATCAAGTCGTTTCCGACCCATAGCGACCCTGTGTAGGGTTTCCAAGGAGAGGCTGATGTGCTTGAACCACCAGCTGTGTGGTTCAAACTGAATTTGCCGTCCAGCGCATTAACCCATAGTGCCACACCAGAACTCCTGCAATTATCGATAGGTATGGATTAATGGCTGTCATTTTGTTTTGTTTTTTATTGTGGTGCTGTTGGTTTCTTTGTTCTTCATGTGTTCCTGTGCTGAGTTCATATTTTTGTGTTCTTTCTTGTCAGTTTCTTCATAGTTTTAATGTTTCCATGTTCTTCTTGGATTTTCATTCTATTGGTATGTTGTGAATTATTAGTTTCCTTTAAGGTTATCTTATATTCTATTAACTTTTCCCTCCATTTAAAACAGTCTATTTTATCTTGTAATCTACCTGGCCACCTTACCTCTAGGATCTCTGTTCCTCTATTTTTACCTTCTTCCACATTGTAATTGTTTTGATCATAGACTGACCTCCCAGATCCTCTGAGTTTGTTCTTATAATTTTATTCTGTTTTGGACTCATTCATCTGTAGATTGAGTTCTGGGTGGTGCTGCAATGTATGTCAATTTTTTACTGTCTGTTCTTGTTAGTTCTCAATCCAAAGAACTCCCTTTAGGATGCTTTGAAGTGATTTTTTTTTGCTTTGAAAATATCCCTTCACTTCTGTTTATCCTCGAATGTTTTTATTATACCATCATATATGATTGACAACATTGCTGGGTAGATGATTCTTGGTTGGCAGTGTTTTGTTTGTTTTTTTCAGGGTTTTATATATGTCTCCCCTTTGCCTTCTTGCCTTCATGGTTCCTGCTGAGAGAGCAGAGTTTAATCTGATATACTTTCCTTTGTAGGTAACGCTTCTCTTTACCGTAGCTGCTTTTAGGGTTGTTTCCTTCCCTTTTGATTTTGGAGAGCTGATTATGATGTATCTTGATAATTTTCTTTTGGGGTGTAGCCTTGCTAGGGTTCATTGAGCTTCTTGAATGCTTATCTTTTCATTTTTCAGGATTTTAGGAAATTTTTCTTCCAGCAACTCTTCAACTATCTCCTCTGTGGACTTGTGTTATACTTCCTGTTCCAGAATGCCAATACTTATTGTTATTCTTCTTCATGTTATCCAACGTGAATCTCAGACTTTCTTCAGATTTTTTATCCTTTTTTCTGCTTGCTCTTCTAACTTAGCACTACTGAGAAATGTATCTTTCAGCTTTCTGGTTCAGGCTTCCATGTCTTCAATTCTACTCCTTTGCCCTTTCAATGTATTCTCCACTTCTGATATTTTATTAGTAATCATTTGGACCTCTTTTTGCAAGTTTTGAATTGTTTCCAATGCTGTATCTATCTAATTTGATTGTGTCTGTAGTGATTTCCTGACTTCTTCCTTATTTTTCTCAAGTCCTTTGTGAATCATTTGGATACACTTCAGTATCATATTTCTCAATTCCTTCTCAGGCATTTCCAAAGCCTTCCCTACATCTAATGTGATTTCTAGGTCTACCTCCTGCTCATCCATCTTAGTCACTCTATCTTGTTTCTGGACATGTGCTGATATGGTCAGCTGTTTCTTGGGCATCATTAATTGTTAACTGTAATTTCAATAATTAGATGAGTATATGTTGATGTTTTATTATGCTTTCTTATTGCCCTCAGGTAGATGTGATCAGGAGATGGGCTTCCTTTTCACTCTTCCTATTACTCAACTCAGAGTAACAGTCACAGGTGTTGTTTGCCTATCTGTTATATAGCAACTGGTACTGGCTCTTGCCTGGATGGTGGGATTTTATAGAGTGTGCTGTAGCTTGACTACATGACTGTGATTGCTGTCTCTTCTTGGGTTATGTAGGGAGAGAAAGAGCCCCCTAAAGGTAAATGTTTTTGTTGTTGTTGTGAAGTGCTGTTGAGTTGGTTCCGACCCATAGCGATCCTGGGTAGGGTTTCCAAGGAGTTGCTGGTGAGCTTGAACCTCCGACCTTGCAGTTCAAATGGCTTTACAGTCTGGTGCATTAACTCACAGCACCACACCAGGACTCCCTAAAGGTAAATATTGTTGTTGTTGTTGTTAAGTGCTTTCGAGTAGATTCCAAACCTTAACGACCATGTACAGGGTTTCCAAGGCTGTACATCTTTATAGGAGCAGAAAGCCTCATCTTTCTCCCATGGGACAGCTGGTAGTTTCGAACTGCTTACCTTAAGTTTCACAGCCCGATTTGTAACCACCATGCTACTGGAGCTCCTTAAAGGTAAACAGGGGACCCAAAAAACAAAACTGCAATAGCAAAAAATCATATTGGATACTATAGTATATAATTGCAGAAAAGAAAAATGGAAAAAAAAAATCTGTAGTAAAATATGAGTATGACTTTAATGTCTCTCTTTTAGTCCCTTGCTTTCAAGATTGCCTGAGAAATTTCAAGATGTTACTGTTGGTCCTTATGACATAACTGAGAACTTAATTTTCAGCTTATTTCCTTTTTAGTCTGTCTTTCTACCAGTCCACAGCCCCCATTCAGGCCTTTTTCCTAGTGATTAATAGATCAGGGCAAGCTGTCTCTGTTTTGCATTGCAGTGGAAACGTTCCCTTTAAATTTGATGAGCAGATCTGTGCACGAGTGTAATAGAACCCTCCTGTGGTGGGAAGGGGTCCACTCATTCAGGTACCCCCTTTAGTCACCAGTATTGAGGTGCGCAGGCAGCAAGAGACCAATGAACAGAGACAAAAAATAATGTCCACACCTCTATCTCCAAGGATAGGTCAAATGTCTGTGGTGGGAGTGCACCTCTGATCCTTCACCCATTCTTACTTGACCTAGATGGCCACTTTGGGAGCCACTGGGGTTGGCCAGTCAGAAAACACTAGTTTTCTTGCTTCTGCTACAAATTCCACTGGCTGTATGCCTTCAAACTTTCTAAATATTCCTTTATATGTAGTACATAGTTCTGGGAGTGTCCTCTGAACCTGCTGTCTGATATTCTGTATTAATGCTGGCAGAGGTTTGCGCTGCACTTCTCCATAATCTGCAATGAAGCTGCACCATCATTCTTTGATTTTTTGACTAGTGCTTCCATGAGTGTTGATTGTGGATCTAAGCAAGATGAACTCTTTGACCACTTCAATCTTTTTATACATTTATCATGATGCTATTTATTGATTCAGTTGTGAAGATTTTTATTTTCTTTACATTGAGGTAGAATCCATAAAGAAGGCTGCAGTCTTTCATCTTCATTGATGTTGTTGTTAGGTGACATCAAATTGGTACCGACTCATAGCCACCTTA
>NW_006408604.1:4354944-4375319 GCF_000296735.1 Chrysochloris asiatica
TCTCAGACCTCCTCATTTCTTCCATTTGCTTTAGCATCTCTATGCTGGAAAGCAAGTTTCAATGTCTCTTCTGACATCCATTTTGACCTTTTCCTTCTTTCTTGTCTTCTTAATGAATTTTTGCTTTCTTCATGCATGATATTCTTGATGTCATCCCACAGCTCTTCTGGTCTTCGATATTTAGGAAATCTGTTCTTCAGATGATCTCTAAAGTCAGGTGGGATATATTCAAGATCACATTTTGGCTCTCATGGACTTGTTTTCATTTTCTTCAACTTCATTTTGAATTTGTATATAACTAATTGATGGTCTGTTCCACAGTCTGTCCCTGGTTTTGTTTTGACTGATGATATGGAGCGTTTCCATCATCTCTTTCTGAAGATATAGTCAATTTGATTTCTATGTATTCCATTTGGTGAGGTCCATGTGTATAGTCACCCCTTATGCTGTCTAAAAAATGCATTTGAAATGAGCAAATCATTGATTTTGGGGAATTCTATCATGTGTTCTCCACCATCATTTCTATCACCAAGGCCATATTTTCCAACTACTGTTCTTCATTAGTAAGTATTTTAAGTCTTTTTTGCTTCTGCAAATAATGTTATATCATCTGCCTATCCCAGGTTGTTAATGAGTCATCCTCCAATCCTGAAGTTATGTCCTTCTTTACATAATCCAACTTCTTTTATTATTGTTCAGCATTCAGATTGAGCAAGTCTGGTGAAAGGATACAACTCTGGCACACACCTTCCATGATTTTAAACCATTTAGTATCCTCTTTTCTGTTTGAAATACTTCCTCTTGGTCTTTGTGCAGATTTTCAGGAGCACAATTAAGTGCTCTGCTCCTCCCATCCTTTTCATACCCATTCTTCACAATTTTAAACATAGTTTTTATGACCCAAGTATTCAAAATCCTTTGTATAATCAGTAAAGCAGAATTAAGCAATCTTTTGGTATTTTCTGCTTTCAGATCAGCACTGGACTTCAAACCACAAAACTGGCAGTTGAAATCTACCAGGTGCTCCTCAGAAACCCTATATAGGGTCACTATGAGTTGGAATCAACTCAGTGGCACTTAACAACATCAGCTTTCAGCAAATCCATGTGACTTCAACAATGATATGCCAAGTTCCACATTCTCTTCTGAATCCTGCTTGAATTTCTGGCAGTTCCCTGTTGATGTACTATTACAACCATTTTTGAATAACCTTAAGCAAAATTTTACTTGGATATGATATTGTTTGATGATTTCTGCATTTCATTGGAACACCTCTGTTTGGAACATGCACAAATATTAATCTCTTCCAATCAGTTGGTGTGGTAGCTGCTTTCTAAATTTCTTAACATGTAAATACATAAAGAAAAAAAAAAACCACTCATTTGACAGTTCTTAAGAAAACAGAAATTCAGAAATACATAAATGTACTAAAAAAACCCCTTATTTCCATTAATAAAAATTACTTTCCATGAGTAGTATAGAGATAAAATTTAACAATATAAGAAGTTAAAAAATTGTCTGATATTGTTTTATTTTATTCATATTACAATATAAACTGTTGTTGTTGTTAAGTGAAGTCCAGTTGGTTCTGACTGATAGTAACCCTGTATAGGGTTTCCAAGAAGTGGCTGGTGAGTTTGAATTGCCAACCTTATGGTTCAAACCAACCTTGCAGTCTAGTGCTTTATCCCACAATGCCACAAACTAATAGAAGCCTACTGCTGAATTAAATACTTATAGAAAAGAAATTCAATTTTAAATTATGGAGCTATGTGTTTACAAATAACTTTTTATTTATGAGTGTTAGAACATACTTTTGAAAAAAAATTTAAACTTATTTTTGTACAAATTCTTTCAAATTGTTTTTTCAAAGAGAAAAATTTGTCCTAAAAATAATATATTTTTCAACAGCTGGAATAAAATTTTGAAGCACTTAAAATATGGTAACAATTTTATCTTCTGAAATGCGTTATAATTCTTTATTTCACTCTAGAAGGTTGAAGAGTTAATTTCATTAAAATTCATTTAATCACATAAATAAATGAGTCCCAGTGATATAGTCTGAGATAAATCAAAATTCCTGACAAAATTGCTATTTCTTTAGTTTATTTTTAAAAATTCAAGACTAAATAAAAAAGAAAATATAAAGAGGCTTCTAGGTAAAGGAAACAAATTGAATTTGCAAGTGTATTTTTTTTTTTTTCTCCTATTAATACTCCATAAAATGACAGGACAGGAAATTTTCAAAGACATTAAACAATAAGGGGAAACAATGTGATAAATGTATGAAAACAAAATTTTAGACAATGAAAAATAAATGCTTCAAGGTAACTACCTTAACAGAGCCAAGAAAGATAAACTTTAAATGGGTGGCAGGGAAAGCTGAGCAATATCCAAATTTACACATAAAATGCACAAAGACTTCAGCATTAGCAGTACTAGCTATTGCTGTAAATTGAGGTGAAAACTGAGCTAAAAAGAGGGAGGTTTCCAGGAATCTGTTCAAGAAGTTATTAGTTTCTTTGGCCTCCTTCTTCATTAGTCAGGAAACTGGAGATTTAATCACCAAATAAAATAAAACAGTCTATCAGATTCATATATCATCATTTAAATAAATTAATCAGTACAGACAAGTGAAAAATAGAGGCAAGAATACCAAACAAAAAACACGATGATTAAACTAATGTTTCCATACTGAATGTTCAGACCTTACACTTCTTCCACCTAGATTTTCCAGATTTTTATTTTAAAGACAGGAGATATGAGGATTTTTCCTTGCAGATTATTTCCAACTAAAGACAAGCTTTAAAGTGTCATGACTAGTGGTTTTCCCAAATAAACTATATAGCTGGTTATCGAACAAAGAGTTCATAACCCAAATCCTCATACCAAATATTCAGATTTTGCACTCATTTTGATAGCATCACAAAACATCTGAGGAGATCTATAAGAAATAGAAAGAACCAAATAAAAAAGCAGTTACTACATAAGAAGAAAAAATATAATAGTGTTCTTACTTTCAAATATTTAAAGGATAATATTATAAATATTTTAAATGATAAAGGACTTTTGAAAATTAACTCTGGGTCTTTACATGTTTCCTTACAATACTTTACTTTGTGAAATGTTTCAAGTGAAATGTTTGAAATTTCAGTTCTGATCTTCTACTTCATCATTTTTTCCAGTTACTTTAGTTTCTCTGCACTTGAGATCAAGTTTCAGAGTGTCTTCTGACATCCGTTTTTGTCTCTTATATGTTCCTGTCTTTTTAATAACCTTTGTTTTCTTCATGTATTATATAATTTATGTCATCCCAAAATTCTGCTGATTTTTGTTCATTAGTGTATAATGAATCAAATATGTTTTTGAGATGATTGTTAAATTCAGATGAGATATAGTATTCAATGTCATATTTTGTTTTTTGTGGACTTGTTTTAATTTTCTTCAGCTTCAATTGTTCCCTATGACCAATTGATAGTCTGTTCCATAGTCTGCACTTGGCCTTGTTTTGTCTGATGATATTGAGCTTCTCCAATGTTTTCACTTACAGATATAGTCAATTTGATTACTGTGTATTCCATCTGGTGAGATCCACATGTGTAGTCACCTTTTACGCTATTGAAAAAAGGTACTTGAAAAATGACTAACTCATTGCTTTTGCAGAATTCTGTCATGTGACTTCCAATATCATTTCTATCACCCCGGGCATATTTTTCAACTACCCATCATTCTACTTTGCTTCCAACTTTTGCATACCAATCATCAGTAATTATCAATGCATCTTGATTGCATGTTTGTTCAATTATTAAAGTGCTTATTTTCTCAATAAATTTATTTTATCACAACAGTGCTGACAAGAACAGCAAAGAAATAGCAATTTGACAAATGCAGGAATCGGTTGTTAACATACCAAGACATCATTTGAGTAGAAATCTGCTTTATTGTTGTTGTTAAGTGTCGTTGAGTTGATTACAACTCGTAGCGATCCTGTACAGGCTTTCCCAAGGAGTAGTGGGTTTGAACCACTGATCTTGTAGTTCACAGTTAGTGCTTATCCTACAGACCCATACAATATAATTGCTGTCAAGCACCGTCAAGTCAGTTCCAACTCATAGCAACCCTGTTTATGTTCCAACTCTGAATATTTGTGGGAACAGAAAATCTTATCTTTCTCCCATGGAGTGACTGGTGGGCTTGAACCACCAACCTTCTGGTTTGCTGTCTAATGCTTATCCTATGAACCACAGCACTCCCCATACGTGCAATACTAATCTACATATATGCATGTGAAAACTGGAGAATGAATAAGGAAACCTGAAGAAGAACTGATACCTTTAATTATGATGTTGAAAGTACCATGGAATGCCAGAAGAAGAAACAAACCTGTCTTTGAAAAATTTATAGCTGTAATTCTCCATAGAAGCGAGATGGTGAGATTTCGAGAGATACTTGGAACATGTTATCAGGAGGACCATTCTCTAGAGAAGGACATTATTCTTGAATATGTTAGTGAAAAAGGGGAAGGACATTAGCATAGAAGGTGAATACCCTCAAGAAGATGAATTGAAACAGTGGTTGTAGCAATGGGCTGGCTCATAGCAATAATTGTGAGGATGGCACAGAATTGAACAGTGTTCCCATTTGTTGTTCAGGAGGTTGACATAGGGGTGCGAGGGGGCTGACTCAAAGGCATCTATGACAACAACAATGATGATAACAGCAATAACAAAAACAGATTGAAAAACAATAGAGTTAAAAGTATTCAGTGTTTCCCAAACAAAAATTGAAATATAAAATACTCACACAGTTTAGAGCTACACTAAAACTTTCACCATGTACTGTGGTGGCTTGTGTGTTCCTATGATGCTGGAAGCTATGCCACTGGTATTATAAATACCACCAGGTTCATCCATGGTAGACAGGTTTCAGTGGAACTTGAAGACTACAACAGACTAGGAAGAAGGATAAGTGGACGATTTCTGAATGGTGAGTCACTAAAATCCTTATGAATAGTAGGGTACTATACTCAGTATCAGAAGATGAGCCTCTAAGTTTGGAAAGCACTCAAAATGTAACTGGAGAAGAGCTGCCTCTTCAAAGTAGAATTAACCTTTATGACATTGATGGGGTAACTCTTTGGAGACCTTCATTTGCTGATATGACACAACTCGAAGTAGAAAGAAACAGCTGCAAACATCCACTAATAACTGGATATGGAATGTATGAAGTATGAAGCTAGGAAAATTAGAAGTCATCAAAAATAAAATGTAATATAAAAATATTGATATACTAAGTATTATTAAGCTAAAATGGACTGGTATTGACCATTTTAAATCAGACAATCATACTATTCCAGGAATGACAAATTCAAGAAGAGTAATGTCAGTTTCATTGACAATAAGAACATTTCACGATTTATCTTGAATTACAATGCTGTCTGTGATAGAGTATCGATATGCCTACAAGAATAATACAAATATTATTCAATTTTATGCACCAAACATTAAGCCAGTGATGAAATAAAGAATTCTAATGACTTCTTCAGACTGAAATTGATCAAACATACAATCAATATACATTGACAATTACTAGTAATTGAAATATGAAAGCTAGAAACAAAGAGGAAGTTGTAAAATGTGGCCTTGATGATAGAAATTATGCTAGAGACCTCATGATAGAATTTGCAAGACCAATCACTTACATGTTGCAAATATTTTTATTCAACAACATATAAGGTGACTAGATGAAATACACAAAAAATGAATACATCTGTGGGAAGAGACAAAGGAGAAGTTTAATATCATCAGCCAAAACAAGGCCAGGAGCCAACTGTGTAACAGACCAACTCTTGCAAGTTCAGTGTGAAGCTGAAGAAAATTAAAACAAGTCCAGAAGAACCAAAATATTTCCTTGAATAGTATATCTTACCTAAATTTAGAGATTATTTCAAGAACAGATTTGATGCATTGCACACTGAGTGAAAACCAAAATAGCTGTTTTGATATTCTATGGCATCAAGAATATCACATATGAAGAAAGAAAAAAGCCATTGAAAAGACAGGAAAGAAAGAAAAGATCAACATAGATGTCAGAAGAGACACTGGAATTTGAAAATGACTGAAGAGAATTAAAAGTGAAAGAAATTGATGAAGTAAAGGAGCAGGATAAAATTACATAGGGAAGCTCTAGAAGACAAAGTCAATATTATAATGAAATAGGCAATGATCTAGAGCTGGAAAACCCAAAGAGAAGAATATCCTCAAATGTCTCAAACTGAAAGAACTGAAGAAAAATTTAAGCCTCAAATTATAATGTTGAAGGATTCTATGGGAAAATATTGAATGATGCTGGAAACAGCAAAAGAAAATGGAATGAACACAAAGAGTCACTATAGCAAAAAGAGCTGGTTGATGTTCAGTTATTTTAAGAGGTACCATATGATCAAGAACCAATGGCAATGAAGGAAGAATTCCAGCCATCACTGAAGGCTTTGGTGAAAAACAAGGGTCTAAGAAGTGATGGAATACAAATTAAAATATTTCAATGAACTGATTAAGCACTGGAGGTACTCCCTCATCTATCTCAAGAAATTTGGATGAGAGCTACCTGACTAACCAATTGGAAGAGATCCATATTGTGTTCATTCAAAAGAAAGTTGATCCAGTAGAATGTGGAAATCATCAAACAATATTATTAGTATCACAATCAGCAAAATTTTGCTGAAGATAATTTAAAAGTGATTGCAGCAGTATGTTGACAGAGAGTTTCCAGAAACTAAAGCCAGATTCAGAAGATGACATTGAGCAATGGATATCATTGTTAATGTCAAATGGATCTTGGCTGAATGCAGAGAATATTAGAAAGATGTTTATTTATGCTTTAATAACTATGCAAAGGTATTCAACTGTGTGGATCATAACAAAATATGGGTACATTGTAAAGAAAAAGAATTCCAGAACACTTAATTGTGCCAATGAGGAACCAGTACATAAGGCAAGAAGCAGTTTTCCACACAGAACGAGAATTTAAAATCAATGGTTTAAAATCAGGAAAGGTATGCATTGGGTTTGTATTCTTTCACCATACTTAATCAATATGCTGAGCAAATAGTCTGAAAAGTTGGATTATATGAAAAAGAACATGGCATCAGGACTGAAAACTCATTACCAACTTGCAATATGCATATGGCACAACATTGCTTGGTGAAAGTGAAAAGGACTTGAAATACTTCTTGATGAAGATCAAAGATAAAGCCTTCAGTATGGGTTGCACCCCAATGAGAAGAAAACAAAAATCCTCTCAAAGTGACCAACGCATAACACCATGATAAATGAAGAAAAGATTGAAATTGTCAATGTTTTGAAACTGAAATTGCTTGGATTCACAATCTATGTTCATGGATGCATAAGTCAAGAAATCAAAGGATGTTTTGCATTAGGCAAATCTGCAAAATTACCTCTTATAATGTTTAAGAACAAAGTTGGCAGTTTGAGGACTAAGATGTGCCTGTCCAAGATCATGATGTTTTCATTTGCCTCACATGAATGTTAAAGTTGGATAATGAATAAGAAAGATCGTAGAAGAATCAATATATTTGAGTTATGGTGTTGGTGAAGAGTATTGAAAGGACCATGGACTGCAAGAGAACGAACAAATTTGTATTTGAAAAAATATACCCAGAACGCTCCTTGAAGGCTAGTATGGGAAGACGTCATCTTTCTTACTTCATTCATGTTGTTTGAAGGGACCAGTTCCTGGAGCAGGACATCATGTTTGATAAAGTGGAAGGTCAGTGAAAAAGGTCAGTGAAAAAGAGAAGACCTCCAACAAGATGAATTGATACAGTGTCAGAAACAATGTGCTCAAGCATGACAGCAATTGTGAGGATGGCACAGGACTGGCTGTGTTTCATTCCCTTGTGCTTAGGGTCATTATGAGTTGGAACTGGTTTGACTGCACCTAACAAAAACAGCAACAAATTAAAACTTTATATTTCATGGTTGATAGAGCACTTAATAAAGACAAGTTAGTTTAAATAAAAATAACAGCTAACTGTCATTGATTATTTATTCTTTGCAGGGTACTATTTCGCATTTTCTTATTGGTCTCATAACAACCTGGGAATTCTTGTACACTAATTATTAGTGTTTAACAGAAGAATAAAGAGACATACAAAACCCCTCAAAAAAGCCTACTGTCCTTGAATTGATTCTGACTCATAGTAACCCTGTATAGGTTTCTGAGGCTGTAAATCTTTAGAAAAGCATAAAGTTGCATCTTTCTCCAGGGAAGTAACTGGTGGATTTGAACTGTGGACCTTGAAATTAGTAGTCCAGTACTTATCATCCTTCAGCACCACCAGGGTTACTTATGAGCAGCATGGAGACATTAAGTAGCTTGGCCAAAGTGGTGTAGTTAGTAAATGCCTGAACTAGGGCCTTATGCCTAATTACTTACACTGATAAAAAAAATATATGTATGAGGGTACTCCAAATATTGTTACTAGAGTTTCATGAACTAATTTATTAAAAAGTTTTAAACATGTCTTTGTGATCCATGAATACCTGGAGACAAATTCTCTCAGTAATACATTAATCTTGGTATTATTGAAGTGCCTTCAAAAAGAAGCTTCAATCAAACAGTGGCTTCCAAGTGTATCTACTGGGCCAGTTAATTCAAGGTAGGGAGGTAAGCTCCGAAAATTATTGTGTTTTCAGATTCCAAAGGGATAATATTAATAGATTTTCTTGAAGGACTCAAGATGATCATAGAGACTTAATATGAAGAAATGTTAAGAAAATGGAAAACTGAATTGGTGAGGAAAAAGAAAAAAAACACAACAAAAAAGTTGTGCTAAGGAATTTTTTTTTGCCCCCATCACAACAATGCACCTGTTTATTCTTTAAGTTTGTCTTATGAAAATTTTGCTGGGAAACTTACCCCACCTATCCTACATCTCTGATCTTGCCCCTTAGGACTTCTTTTTCGTTCCTTAAACTCAGAGAACATTTAAAAGGAACAGAATTTGTTGTTCTCAAAGATGACTACACTGATGTTTTGACATGGTGCCAATCAAACAGTGGAAAATTCTATAGAGAATGGACGTAAACACCATCTTCGGAAGTGTATAGACATAGATGAACGATATGTTGAGAAACAATAGCTTTACATCTTTATATTTTTATTAATAAATGTTTCTATGGTTTCATAGTAATTTGTTTTACATACCCTCATATAAGGTTTCTTTAATGTATTTGTGTATAATGTTTGCAAATATTTGGGCTAAAACTAAATAATAAAATACATTTTACCATATCAAAGTAAAGTATTTTAATTTTAAGCAGGTCAGAAAATAGAAAACACTGCACCATAAATTACTTATTCAAGAAACCTGTGGAGGAATGAAACATTTTACTGCCAGAAGGGAATTCATACCGATCTATGCTTATTAGAGTAGCCATCATAATTTTAAAACAGCATTATGTAGTCACAGTAGACTGAAACACTAGTAGTACAAACAAAACACCATTTCATGTTAGGAAATAAATGTGTACTTTAGAATTTCAAAGCTCAAGAGAAAAAGTACTCTTTAGCTAATTAATACACCACAACAACATAGAGAATACTGATATTCCAGTCCAATTTTTTTTGTAATTCTTCAAGAAATAGCTGCAAAATGGGACAAATTACTTTGGCATGAACACAAAACAGAATGCTATCCTCTGATGAAAATCTGCTTTATATTTATGATAATTATGATAAAATTCTGTTTAAAGGGGAGTCCTGGTGTGGCACTGTGGGTTAATGTGCTGGACTTCACAGTCGGTTTGAATGGCAAGGTCGATGTTCAAACTCACCAGGTGCTTCTTGGAACCCTATACAGGGTCACTATGGATCAGAATTGACTCCAAAGCAGTTAACAACAACATATAAAGAATTCAGGTAGCTATTTCCAGATCCTGTCTGTGCATATCAATCATTTTCACTAACTGAGTAAATGTTACTATGGCTTAATCTGGATGTTTGGAGAGGTTGAGCTGTTATGAAGTGTGAGATACCTTTAATTTTAAAACTATATCAAGTTATTTAATTTCTCTTTAATAAAACTCATCAATAGTCATTGATGTGACATGCTTATCTGATAATTAGCTTTAAATATGTCTTTTATGTTAATACATTCTTGATATGATTTTTTGAATAGTACAAAAACATGGATTTTTTGGAATCAGAATGATTGGGTTTAAATTCTAATTTCAGTACTTTCAAGCAATGTGATAATTTTAACCACTTACCTTTATAAAGGTGCTCTGATAGCGTAGTAATTACGATCCAGCTGCAAACCTTAAGGTCAGCAGTTTGAAACCACCAGCTGTTCCATGGGAGATAGATGAGGCTTTCTGCTCCCGTAAAGATTTACAGCCTAGGAAACTCTGTACAGGGTCACTATGAGTTGGAACTGACTTCACGGCACATAACAACAAACTCTTTATAAACCTCAAGATCACCTGTAAAACAGGAAGAGCATGTCTATCTCTTTGGGTTACAGAGAAAATTATTAGAAACATCTGTCCAAGAAGATTGCAAAGTACAGTATCTGTCACATAGTAGAGCCTTAATAAATATATTCCCCCTTTTACATAGCAGCTTTTGTGGAACAGTTAGTTAAGCAAATCGCTTACCAAAAGGTGGTGATTGTTTCCTGTGGCATCTGTTCCAACTCAGTGTATTCATCACTATAAAATAGATTTTGTATCAATGTGCACTGGCCAAAAGGAGGACTTCATGACAAACTGGGTGGATTAATGCTGAACAATCATTAGCAAACTTGTGCTGGTAGTGAATCAGAAGCATATTCTTCATACTGAAAGAACGGTGAATAAAATAGAAAATACATGTAGAAATGTTTTTGTTGCTGTTGTTTTTTCCCCATTGCTGCCTTTTCCTTCTGTTGAATAGAGCTAACTTTCCCAAATGTAAGGTGCAACCATACATTTTGCATCATCAAATTGTTGTTATTAAGTGCCATCGAGTTGGTTCCGATTCGTTGCAGCTGGTGAGTTTGAACCACAGACCTTGCAGTTCAATTTGATGAGTCTTGTCCTGGTGTGGTGCTGGGGTTAATGCACTGGATTGCAAAGTCGGTTTGAACCGCAAGGTCGATGATTCAAGCTTACCAGTCACTCCTTGGAGATCTTGTACAGGGTCGCTATGGGTTGGAACCAACTCAATAGCACTTAATAACAACAACGACCATTTTAAAGCAAATGCTGGATTTAGCATTTAATCTAATTTGCTGTCAGCTAGAGGAAGTGTCATATAGTGAGGACCAAGTGCCATCCCAAGTAATGCTAGGCAGCAGGTCATCACATCAGTAGATTAGCTTCAGAAAATTTTACTATTGCCCAGTCCATTGGGTAATTGGTCCACAGGAACATCGTGCAGCATTCTTCCAACTTTGCTGGGAAAGAGAGAGAAAAAAAGAGAGAGAAAGCATCTATTTTCTAACTGGAGTTCTGGTGTGGGTAAATTTACTGGACTGCAAAGTCAATTTGTAATTTCAAGGTTGGTGGTTCAAGCTCACCAGGCACTCTTTGAAAACCATATATAGGGTCACTATGGGTAGAAATTAACTCCATGGCACTTAACATTTTCAAACTTTCACTGGCTGGCTGGATTCTTCTCACAATGCTGCTAAGTGATGAATTAACATATATATTTTTTTAAATCCAACCACTGCTACCAAAAAACTATTGTGTTATCATAAGGCAGCTTTAATTTCCTCACAGAAAGGCAAGAGGATAGAATGAAGCTTAAGAAACACTTAAAACCTCATTATCACATATACCCTCTTCACCCAGAAAGCCCCCAGCCTGCCCATTATTGTCCTGCCTGTACTTTCTGTGGGACTTTGAAAAGAAAAGGTTCAAAGAGCAAGACTTTTAAGCCCCCCTTTCCATGTCAAACACTTTCAATTCCTGATTTCAAAGTGCCACTCCGTTGCTGTTCAAAGGCCTGTGGACTCGTAGGGGGTGAAATTGGAGTTAAAGGTTGAACTACAAAGCTCCTTGCATTCACAGTAATATCCAGCTTAGAGATACAAATGGTAATACAAACTGAAGCACCTATCAATAAAACTGCCAATAAATGAAAGGAGGTTACGGAAACATTCTAAATGGCCTTATTTATTTATTTATTTTCAACCTACCTCTTGTTGTCATCAGTTCAGATAAAAGACTAATTGGCATGTGAAGTATTACCTTTCTTTCTGTTCACATTACAACTAGGGTGACTACAGAAGTAGTCAGGGGAAGAAAATAAAAGAGAGAAAGAGAGAAAAGAAAAAAAAAAAAAAACTAGAAAAAACCCCATGAACCCCAAAGAAGTTAGATAAGAATAGCTAAAGAAGTCCCTTCCAACATCTTAAAAAAAAAAAGAAAAAAAATTTGTGCTACTCTAGTTGAGTATTCATCCTCTTCCCTCACTCTCTCAATCCTTTTTATCTGCCTGCCCACAAGATTTGGAGCACCATTAATTGGTCCTCAGGGAGGCTAACAGGCCTCTGCTTTTATGACTCAGTTCTTTGTATTGTACACATGTGGGCATTCTCAGGAGATAAACAAAAGAAAAATGTGAGGAAAAGGGCCAGAAATCGCACCGGTCTAAACACTGAAGAGGCCATTGTCTTGATTTACTGCTAATGCTTTAAATTATGTCAATAATTCTAATGCTCCACCTCTGTTGGCCTCCCCAGTCTGCTTAAGCTAATGGGCTTTTCCTCATTGATATAGGATCATCATCTGAGGAATTCTATTTCCTATTTGAAATCATAGCCTAACTCCTTCTTGGCCCCCTCTTCTTATCCCGACTATCCTCTGCAACAAACAAGAGAGGTGGTCTTATGGGAAGATAAAAAGAATAGTTGATCATAAGAACTAACCTGAAGCCAACACGTTGGCCTTTCGTCCCTTCAGTACTTTCTAAACCGTAAGCACCTGCAGCTAATTCTCCTGACTTCCAGCTCTGGTCTTGGATGTGCTGAAATACAGATTCTGTAGCAGAGCATTTCCTGCATCATAAAATGTTTACTTCAGCAGAAGAAAGTGACCTCCCTAATGCAATACATTGTTTCCTTTAATATAGGTAGTAAGAGTTCGTGATAGTATTTATAGAAAGTTGTTTTCATATGAAAACTTGCATTGTTGTGATGCATTTAAATTTGAACATAACCTTTAAAAGAAAATCAACTTTAACATACTTAACCCCCCAAAAAAACCGTTTTGCCTCTTAAGCTCTAAATCAGACCCAGAGCAGACAATAGTTGTATTAAAAGGTCAAAACAGGGATCTGAGGAAGACTGCATTGCTGTTAGGTGCCACTGAGTCAGATGCAATTCTTATCAACCCTGTACACAATAGAACGAAGCACTGAAACATTTAAACATAGTAAACTTTAAACACCCGAAATATGTGTTCTGGAAAATATATGATTTCCCAAAGAAAATGTTTTTTGTTGTCTTATTTTAAGTCATCTAATGCCTGATATTTCAGTTTATTTCACACCAATCTATCTTTAAACATATCCCTTTTGTAGATGCCTTAGAATGCCCCATTCTCTAGATAATTTAACTGGATTTTCTGGAAAATAATGTCAATGGGGAAAAAATTGACATCTTCGTATTTTAATTGAGTGTATAAGTCACTGAAATAAGTAAGTAGAAAAGAAAAGTGAGGGACGGTAACTAGGTAGGAGAGCTAAGACGATAAGATTTATTACTGCACACGTCATGGGTTTGCCATAAACATGGCTACTTGGTCACTCTTCTAAAATTCTTCATGGAGGCAGTGTACAGAGGCTACATCTTGGAACAAGTCAAGAGGGGAGAAGAGCAAGCAGTTGATCTGCTGATTCCTGTGGTTCATTGTTCAACATAAGACATAGGGAACCTTAGCTTTTTTACTTCATAGTAGATGGTATTTGAGTGTTCTAGAAAACTGCTAGAAAGTCTAGAACTTTCATGAATATAGTCAAATTATAGTAGTCATAGAGGTCTCTTCTTTTTAAAAGAAAAACAAAATACTGAATTTTAAGTGAAAGTTTGCTTAGGAAGTTAAGGTCTCATTTGATAATCCCCATACAAATTGTTTGGTGACAATAGTTACATTTATCACTATGTGTCAATATTCTCTTTAACGATGGTCAGTTTTTTCCCTTTCCAGTACTATAGTTTTCCTGTCGCCTTGTCTTCTTGTCTTTCCTTTTGGGTAATTGTTTACCTCTAGATCTCTGATGGAGTCTTGTGGTGCTTTGGGATAATGCACTGGACTGCAAAATCAGTTTGGACCATGAGGTTGGCAGTTCAAATTCACAAACTGCTCCTCAGAAATCCTATACAGATTTGCTAGAAGTTGGAAATGACTCGACAGAACTTAACAACAACAACAAAGGTCTCAAACTGATGTTTTTTACAGATAATATCCCTTTTTTGTGTGCCACTTTTTATATTGCTGAAAAATGATCTCAGGGGATAGACTTTAAAGAGCATCACAAAGCTGATAATCTCTGGGAGTCCTCTCTACTCTACTATTCCAGCTTGGTTTTTTGTTTGTTTGCTTGTCTTCCAATAAATTAAAGTTGTTCTACATAACTCCTGACCCAGTCTATCCAGGACCAACTATTATAATCCAAGTCAGAATGTTCTGTAATGATAGTCAGGCACCATCTCAATCTTCTGGTCTTGGAGTAGACAAAGTTGTGACTCTCGTATACTTGTTTCTTCTCTGAGCTTTTGTTTACCTACTTACTGTTTTGTTCCTAGCAAGTACAGATTCATATTTGTGTCTTAGATGGCCATTAGCAAACTCTTAAGACCCCAGACACTAGTCACTTCACTTGGATACAGACACTGAATATTTTGTGTGGCTGTCTGCTGTGGCGCTGAAGGGTTAGCCCTGGACTGTGAATCATATGGTTGGCTGTTCAAACCCACCAACTTCTCCTCAGAAACCCTGTACAGTGTTGCTATGAATCAGATTTGACTTGATGGCACTTAACAACAATAACAACAACAACATACTATGGCAGGAATCCTGGGGTGGGTCTGTAAGGTAAGCACTGCACTGCTAACCGAAAGGCCAGTTTCTCCTCAGAAACCCTAAACAACATCTCTGTAAGTCAGAACTGACTCAATGGCACTTAACAACAACACAACATGGCAATTAACTAAGTTGTCCCATGAAAATATGGTGCTAAAACTTCAAACCCAGAAGACCAATGTTAGAAGGTATTTGAAATATATTGAAAGACTATCCCTATCTGTGTCGACATTGAATGGATGAGTATGTGCCTTTACCCACATATTTGTATTTACATGTGCCTGTAGGTACTAGTATCTATTCTCACCTATGCAGATACCTATACCTATCCATGGAACAATATATCTATGCCCATCCATATGTGCTCAGCATTTTCATTTGGTTGTGTGTGCTCACCTCATCCATTTTGGGACCATTGCCCCACAAGCAACATAACTAATCTTTATGGTCTAAAACATGCTTTCTCCACCCCTCTCCTCTTTCTGATAATCACCAATGAAAATTGCTTCAACTACTTTGGATATGTTATAAGGAGGGACCAGTCCCTGGAGAGCAACATCATACTTGGAAAAGTAGAGAGTCAGCAAAGAAGACGAAGGCCCTCAATAAGATGGATTAACACAGTGGTTGCAATGATGTACTCAAATACAGCAAATGTTTCGATCTGCCCAATAAACTTGGTCTTTTTTTTATGATTTTGAGTTTTGTTCCTCATTTTCACCCACTGTGTCCAGGATCTTCTAATATGATCCCTTCCAGAACAATTGGTAATCAGACATCATCTAAGTTCTGCTTTCAGGGCCATAAAGACTGACGTGCATGTGGTCCATTAGTCCATTAAACTAGTTGTTTTAAGTGTCTTCATTTTTTTATCACTCTTCTTTACTCTGGACAGGGAGAGATCAATATTTAGTTACACCTTAGATGGCTGCTTATGTACTTTTAAGATTCCCATCACTACTTACCAAAGTTGGATGTAGAACATTGCGGACTATGTTATATCAATTGGCCATGATGTCTCTGACATTATGATCCTGGGACCCCACACCCAACAAATCATTCCTTCAAAGTATTTGTTAATATCTAATATGTTTTCATAATTTTGCCTCTGGTATATACCACTGCATTCATGGGTATGTGTGTAGCAAAGGTAAATACTCATGTACACATATACTTTGTCAAACCTTTATATATTCTTACATATACTACCATTCTCCATCCCATACCCATTCGACCTGTGTATCTATCAATGTATCTACCCAAAGATCACTCTTATTGCAGGACTGCGTACATAACAGTATTTATCTCTGTTCTCTTTAACTCTTGCACTCCTCCCAATGCGTTCTCATGTCTTCATCAATTCTCTGCTGTCCTCCCTCTAATCATATATTGACAACCTCGTCACTACCTCAAGTTAGTCTGTAGTCTACCCTCTAGCCAGTGATTTATGCTGCCTACCCTTCCATCCCTGTTATTGTTGTTAAGTGCCATATAGTAAGTTCCCAGGAGTCCTGGTGTGGTGCTGTGTGTCAATGTGCCAGACTGCAAAGCCGTTTGAACCACAAGGTTGGAGGTTCAAGCTCATCAGCCGCTCCTTGGAAACTCTATACAGGGTCATTATGAGTCAGAACCAACTCAACAGCACTTAGCACAAACAGTGTGAAAACCTCTACTTGGCTTTTTATATTCTTAGACTCATACAATATTCTCAGCTTGTTTTTGACTGATTTCACTCAGCAGATTGTCTTCCAGATTCATGCATGTCATGAGATCATTAATCATCAGTGTTTTGTAGTATCCCATTGTATAAACGTACCAAAGCTTGCTTACCCATTTTTCCATTTATATAAATTTAAGCTGTCCCCAACATTTTGCTATTGTGAATAGTGCTGGGATGAATATGGGTGAGTAAACATCTATTCATTATATATTATTTCTCAACAATATATACCAAGTAGAGGGACTGCTGGGTCATATGGTATTTCCATTCCCAGCTTTTTGAGGAAATGTCATATAATTTTCCACAGTGGTTGATCTATTTTACAATCTCACCAACAGTTTTCTTTAAAACTTTATTATTAATGCTGGAGTGAGATATCTCATTGCTGTTTTGATTTGCATCTCTTTAGCAACTAGTGAGCATATCTTCATATGTTTATTGGCCATATGATAAAGTGTCTGTTCATGTACTCTGCCTATTTTTACATTGAATGATTTATCTATTTCTAGTTGAGGTGTTGAAGTTTTCTATAAATTGTAGAGATTAGTCACTTGTCTGATATGTCATTGCTGAAATTTTCTTCCCAGTTTGTATGTTCTATTTTTACTTTTTTTGGTGAAATCTTTTGATGTACATAAGTGTCTAATTTTTAGGAGGTTCCCATCACTTATTTTGTCTTCTGTTGTTTGTTCATTTTCAGTTTTTTTGATAGTGTATTTATGCCATTTATCAAAGGTCCTATATTTTCATTGATGATCTTTGCATTTCTAGGTTTTGCATTTAGGTCTTTAATACATCTTGAGTTTGCTTTTGTATATGGTATTAGTTATGGGTCTTTTTCATTTTTTTGCAAATAGATTTCCAATTTTGTGAGCACCATTTCACAGAGACTATTGTTCCCCCATTTAATGTGTTTTAGCCCTTTATCAAAGATCACCTGACCAAAGGGGGGTGGATTTATTACTGAATTCTCAATTCTTTTCCATTGATCTACCTTGCTTTCATTGCACAAGTACAAGGCTGTTTTAATACAGTGGATGTATAGTAGGTTTTCTGATCAGAAAGTGATGACTACCTACTCTGTTCTTCTTTAGTAATGCTGTAATTATCCAAATTCTTTTTCCTTTACATATAAAGTTGATTATTAGCTTTTCCATCTATTTAAAGAATGATGCTGGAATCTGGATTGAGATTGCTTTATACACATAGATCATTTTGGGTAGAACTTATACTTTCACAATATTAAATCTTCCTATCCATGTACGTGGCATATTCTTCCATTTATGTTATACAATTTTAGTTTCTTCTGTTGTTGTTGTTAAGTGCCATCAAGTTGGTTCCAACCCATAGTGACCCTGTATAGGCTTTCCAAGGAGACGCTGGTGAGCTTGAACCTCCAACCTTGCAGTTCAAACAGCTTTGCAGTCTGGTGCATGAACCCACAGCACCACACCAGGACTCCTACTTTCTTCTAGTAGTGTTTTATAGTTTCCTTTGTTTTTCTTGTTAGATTTATTCTGAAGCATTTAATTTTTTAATGATATTGTGTTCCCAATTCCCTGTTTAGAAATCTCTTTATTAATGTAAAGGAATCTGGTTGGTTTTCTTTCATTGATCTTGGACCCTGTCAGTTTATTCAATGTTTCATTGAATTTCAATAATTTTCTTACCAACTCATTTGGATTTCCTATGTATAGAATCTTATCAGCTGCAAATAAGAGAATTTTACTTCTTTTCAATTTGTTTTTGTTGTTAAGTGTCATCGAGGTGGCTATGACTCATGGTGATCCTATGCAGAACAGAAATAATTATGGCCTGGTCCTCTTTCATCATCACAATTACTGTTATGCTTGAACCCATTGCTGTTGTTGCTGTGCTAATTCATGTCATTGGTGGTCTTCCTGGTTTTTTCTGACCCTCCATTTTACCAAGCATAATGTCCTCTTCCAGGGACTGCTCCCTCCTGATACTATGCCCAAAATATGAAAGACAAAATCTCATCATCCTGGCATCTGAGGAGGATTCTGGCTGTACTTATTCTAAAACAGATTTGTTTGTTTTCTGGCAATCCACGATACTTTCAATATTCTACTCCAACATCATAACTAAAATACTAAATTCTTATTCAATCATTGTCTTTATTAATTGTCCAACTTTCACGTACATATGAGGGGCTATTGATAACACACACAGTGGCTTGGGCAAGGCTCACCTTAGTACCCAAACTGGCATATTTGCTCTTGAACACTTTAAACAGGTCTTGTGCAGCAGATTTGCTTAATGCAATATGTTGCTTGATCTCTTGAATGCTTCCATGAATGTTGATTGCAAATCTAAACAACATGAAGTATTTGACAATTCGAATCTTTTTTCCATTTATCATGATGTTATTTTTTAGTACAGTTGTGAAGATTTTTTGTCTTCTTTACATCGAAGTGCAGCCCATACTGAAGGTGGTGGTCTTTGATCTTCATCGGTAAGTATTTTATGTCCATTTCATTTTCAGCAAGGACAGTTGTATCATCAGCATATTGAAGGTTGTTACTGAGTCTTCCTCCAATTCTGATACGATGCTCTTCTTCATAGAAGCCAGCTTCTCAGATAATTTGCTTAGCACACAGATTGAATATGTTGAAAGTATAAAGCCCTGCATACACTTTTCATGATTTTAAACTATTCAGTATCCACTTACTCTGCTTGAACAACTGCTTGTTGATCTATGTACACATTTCTCATGAGCACAGTCAAGTTTTCTGAAATATTCATTCTTTCCAATGTTATCTATAGCTTGTCATGATCCACACAGTCGAAAGTCTTTGCATAGTCAATAATGTACAAATAGACATATTTCTGGTATTTTTACTTTCATCTAATATCCATCAGAAATCAGAAATGCTATCCCTTGTTCAAGTCTTCTGAATTCAGTTTAAGTTTCTGACAGTTCTCTATCAATGTACTGTTGCAACTGTTTTTTAATTATCTTCAACAAAATTTTACTTGCATGTAATGTTAATGATATTGTTCTATGGTTTCTGCATTCCATTAGGGTACCTTTCTTTGGGATGGCCACAAATGTTTATCTCTTCTCATTGGTTAGCTGTCTTCCAGTGCTGTGTCAGTTTGTTGAAAGGTTTCAATTTCTATTCCATCAATTACTAGATCCTTTTTATTTGCCAATAACTTCAGTATAGCTTGGACTTTTCCTTCAGTATTATCAGTTATTGATCATAGGTTACACTTTTTTCTTTTTTTTTTTTTTTTTTTTTGTATAGTGACTCTATGTATACCTTCATCATCTTTTGATGCTTTCTGCATCTCCCAGTCTTTCTCCTATTGTTGTTAGGTGCCATTAAGTCAGTACCAACTCATAGCGACCCTATGCACAGTAGAATGAAACAATGCCCAATCCTGGGCCAACCGTACTACCCTTGCAACGCTGGAGTCCATTGATGCTGCCATTTGGCCGATCCATCTCATTAGGGGTCGTCCTCTTTTTCTCTGACCCTCCACCTTACCAAACATGATATCCTTCTCCAGTGACTGGTCCTTCCTGACAATATGTC
>NW_006408604.1:4376416-4378088 GCF_000296735.1 Chrysochloris asiatica
AATGGGCACAAATATGGATCTCTTCCAATCAGTTGGCCAGATAGTTGTCTTCCAAATTTCTTGGCAGAGAGGAGTGCCTCATGTGCCACAGTCTGCCCCTGGCCTTGTTTTAACTGATGATATGGAGCTTTTCCATCATCACTTTCCACAGAAGTAATCACTTTGATTTTTATGTATTCCATCTGGTGAGGTCCATGTGTATAGTCGTCTCTTATGCTATCTGAAGAATGTATTTGAAATGAACAAATAATTGATTTTGTGGAAATCTCTCATGCGTTCTCCAGCATCATTTCTATCACCAATGCCATATTTTCCAACTACTGATCCTTCCTCTTTGCTCCCAGCCTTTGCATTCCAATCACCAGTATTGATCAATACATCTTGACTGCATGTTTAATCAATTTCAGTTTGAAGAAGTTGGTAGAATTCTTCTATTTCCTCCTTACTGGCATTAGTGGTTGGTGCATAAATTTGAATAATAGTGGTATTAACTGGGCTTCCCTGTAGGCGCATGGCTATTATCCTATCACAGACAGCGTTGTACCTCATGACTGAGCTGTACATGTTCTTTTTGACAATGAATGCAACACCATTCCTCTTCAATTTGTCATTTCTGGCATAGTAAACCATGTGGTCATCAGATTCAAAATGGCCAATATCAGTCCATTTCAGCTCACTAATGCCTAGGAAATCATTTTTGGCAAGTTCCAATTTTCCTAGAATCACACTTTGTGCATTCTGTGCTCCAGTTATTAATGATGCTTACAGTAATTTCTCCTTATTTTTAGTTGTGCCCCATTCAGCAAATGCAGGTGCTGAAAGCTTTCCACCATTCCTGCCATCATGGTCAGCTCTACCTTGAGCAGGCAGCCTCTTCTCCAGTGGTATTTTGAGTGTCTTCCAACAGAGGGGCTCATCTTCCAGCACTACAATTGACAGTGTTCTGCTGCCATTTATAATATTTTCAATGACATCATTCAGATGTAGTCTGCCTCTCCTTTTTCCTAGTCTGTCTTAATCTGGAATTCATCAGAAATCTGTCTATCCTGGATGACCCTGCTGTCATTTAGAAACAAATGCTATAGTTTCCAGTATCACAGGGATATGCAAGCCACTACAGTCCAAGAAACTGACAAATGAATGGTGTATTAGCAATTTGGATGTCTTTAATTTCCCTTTACTTACGAATGAAGATCAAAGACCACAGCCTTTGGTATGGGTTGCACGTCAATTTAAAGAAAACAAAAATCTTCACAATTATACCAAGAAATAAAAACATGATAAATGGAGAAAAGTTATCAAAGATTTCATTTTACTGTAATTCACCATGAACACTAAATGAAAGCAGTAGTCAAGAAATCAAACTATGTATTGCAATAGGCAAATCTGCTACAGAAGACCTCTTTAAAGTGTTCAGGAGCAAAGATGTCAGTTTGAGGAGTAAGGTATGCCTGACCCAAGCCATGATATTTTTAATAGCCCACATGCATGTGAAAGTTGGACAATGAATAAGGAAGTCTGTAGAATTTATGTATTTGAGTTATGTTGTTGGAGAGGAATACT
Source organism: Chrysochloris asiatica (assembly GCF_000296735.1). Lineage (NCBI taxonomy): Eukaryota > Metazoa > Chordata > Mammalia > Afrosoricida > Chrysochloridae > Chrysochloris > Chrysochloris asiatica. The sequence continues at coordinate 4,377,980 of NW_006408604.1, forward strand.
AAAAGTTCCATGGAGTGCCAGAAGAATGAATAAATCTATGTTGTAAAAAGTACAACCAGAATGTTCCTTAGAAGTCAAGAAGGCCAGACTTCGTCTCTCAAACTTCAGA
>NW_006408604.1:4379061-4380921 GCF_000296735.1 Chrysochloris asiatica
TTTTGATATGTTGTTGGATTCTACAGGATAGGGTTTTGTTGAGAATTTGTGTATCTATGTTGATTAGGAATATTTGTCTATAATTAACTTTTTTAGTGATGTCTTTGCCTGGTTTTGGTACCACGGTTATGCTTGCTTCATAAATAGATTGGGAGTTTTCCACCCTTTTGTATCTTCTTGAATAGTTCAAGTACAATTGGTGCTAGCTCTAAATGCTTGGTAGAATTCATCAGAAAAGCTCCCTTTCTTAAAGTTGGGAGATTTAATGAGCTGATCACTTTCCTCCTTTGTTATAGGTCTGTTCAAATTTTCTACTACAGTCTGTTAATTTAAGCAGATAGTGTGTTTCTAGAAATTTGTTCATTTCTTCTAGATTTTCAACTTTGTTAAAGTTCAATTTTTCATATTGTTCTAATGTTGTCCTTTTACCTTCATTGGTTTTGTGGTTAAGTCACCCATTTCATATCTTATTTGTGTTATTTTCATCTTCTGCTTCTTTTCCTCTGTTAGATTTGCTAATGGTTTGTTAATTTAAGTAATTCTTTAAAAGAATCAACTTTCTGTCTTGTTGATTCTGTCTTTTGTTTTCTCTTTCATTTCTTTCTTCTATAATGTTTCTTATTTCTTTTCTCTTGATGGCTATAGCCTTCCTTTGCTCTTGTTATTTCTGATTTTTTCTAAGTACTGGAGATGTTGGGTTAACATGTTGACTTTGATTCTTTCTTCTTTGTGAATATGTGAGTTAATTGCTATAAATGGTGCTCAACACACATTTTTTTTCTGTGTTCCTAAGGTTTTATTGTGTTGTGTTTTAATACTCATTTGATTAAGGGAATATGACTTACTCTATTACCCAGTAGGTTTTAAGTAGGTTGTTATTCAACTCCCATGTTATGGAAGTTAAGTTTGTCTGTCAACTTGACCATTCAAGGATTCTCAGTGATTTGGTGATTGAGATGTATTTATCCTCATAATGAGTTCTAATAATACAATGTAATTAACTCTATGACTAATTTTGCTATAAGCAGCCAATCAACTGAAAGCACATTTCCTTGGGGATGTGGCCAGTTTCCAATACATTAGACACTCAGGCAAAGCTTGTTTGCTCTCTGCTGGGTCTGAATCTTGCATTCTGACCTCTGATTCTTTAGACTTGAGCCAGTGTCCTGCACTACTGCCTGCAAGCTAGACCTGCCTGCTTGCCATCTGACCTGTCAATCTTGGTTCATCTAACATAGACTTGGGACTTTCTAACCCCTATAACTGTATGAGCCATTTCCTTGATATAAATTTCTCTTTATTTATACATAGAAAAGTTTCACTGGTTTTGCTTTTCTAGAGAACACAACTTAAGGCACATGTATTTTATTTTTTCTTCTTGATCTTCCTATTGTTGGTTCTAATTTTATAGCATCATGATCTGAGAAGATGCTTTGTAAGATTTCAATGTCTTAAAATGTATTGAGATTTGGACTAGCATATTATCTAGTCTGGAAAATGTTCCATATGCACTAGAAAATAATGTATTTTGTGCTTTTGTTGAGTGAAATGATGCATATGTACTGGAAGTCAATATTCTTCACAAACACCATAAATCAAATGCATCAATTCATTTCTGGTTTTTCTTATCCATTGTCAAACATTCACATGCATATGAGACAAAGGAAAATACTGAGACTTGGTCAAATACACGTTAGTCCTCAAAATGATGATTGTCATTCTTTAATATGTTAAAGAAATCTTTTCCAGCATATTTGTCCAATGCAATAGCCATTTGATTTCTTGACTGCTGCTTTGTTGGAATATTGATTGTTGACCCAAGTAAAATGAAGTCCTTGGCAACTTCATTTTTTCTCTCCA
>NW_006408604.1:4381384-4394478 GCF_000296735.1 Chrysochloris asiatica
TTCTTTCAATAACGTAGGATCTTGATCATGTGGCACCTCTTGAAATGACTGACTATTGACCAATTCTTTTTGGTGCAGTGACTTAGTGTATTCCTTCCATCATTTTTTATGCTCCCTTTGTCATTGAATATTCTGTTCAGAGAATTTGTCAAAATTTTAAGTTTGGGCATGAATTCTTTTTCTTCAGGTTTTTCAACTTGAGAAGTGCTGTGCAGGTTCTTCTCTTTTGCTTTTCTAAACTTTTACACATTTCATTATAATACCTTTTTTTTTTTTAAATCTGTCTTTTGACATTTTTCTGTTCAGCTCTTTCACTTCTTGGTTTCTTCCATTAACTTTAGCTTCTATACATTCATGAATAAGTTTCAGAATTTGTTCTGACACCATTTTGGTCTTTTCTTTCTTTCCTGTTTTTTTAATGATCTTTTGCTTTTATGTTTCATCAATGGTGGCTTTGATGTCATCCCACAACTTTTCTGATCTTTGGTCATTTGTGTCTAATGCATCAAATCTGTTCTTGACATGGTCTCTAAATTCAGGTGCAACATACTCAAGGTCATATTTTGTGGCTCTTGTAGATTGCTTTTAATTTTTTTCAGCTTCAGTATAAACTTTCCTAGAAGTAATTGGTGGTCTGTTCCATAATTGCTTCCTGGTTTTATTTATATTTTTATTTATTGTAATGGTGATACTGAGTTTCTCCATCGTCAATTTGATTCCAGTGCATTCCATGTGATGACTCCACATATATAGTCACCATTTATGTTGCTGAAAAAAGTACTTGCAATGAATCCATCATTAGTCTTGGAAAATCCTATCATTTGACCTGTTGCATAATTTCTATCACCAAGGTAATATTTTCCAACTATAGATACTTCTTCTTTGTTTCCAAATTTCACATTCTAATCACCAATAGTGATCAATGCATCTTAATTGTATCTTTGATCAATTTCAAGATGAAAAAAAATTGATGGAATTATTCAAATTTATCATCATTAGCTTTAGTGCTTATTGGGTAAATTTGAATAATAGTGGTATTAACTAGTCTTCCTTGGTATATGGATATTATCTTATCATAAACAACATTTTACTTCAAGATAGGTTTTGAAATGCTTTTAGATGAATGCAACTCCATTCCTCTTGAATTTGTTGTTCCCAGTATAGTAAACCATTATGATTTTTGGATTAAAAACAGTCAATACTGGCCCATTTACAATCACTAATGCCTAGGACATCAGTATGTTACATTTTGTTTTTGACGATTTCCAACTTTCCTAGATTCATAGTGTAGCATTTCAGGATAAGCAATGGACCATAAAGTCATTTTGAACTGCAGAATTGGCAGTTCAAACTCAACAGCTACTCCTGGTAAACCTATGTTGTTGTTAAATATCATCAAGTCAGTTCCGACCCATATTGACCCTGTATAGGATTTCCAAGGAGCAGCTGGTGAGCTTGAACCGCCAACCTTGCAGTTCAAATGGCTTTGCTGTCTGGCACATTAACTCACAGTGTCACACCAGGACTCCTTGGTAAACCCATGCATTGGTAAACCTATACAGGGTTCCTATGAGTCAGAACGGTGTCCACGGCACTTAAAAACAACATCACTTCATACACTCCATGTTCCAATTTTTAATAGATGTTTACACTGTGGCTTCTCTTTTGAGTTGTTCCCATCATGAAACGAAGGTCTTAAAAGCTTTGTTCCATCCATATCATTAATGTCAACTCTATGAGGAGGCAGTACTTCCCTAGTCACATTCTGAGTGCCTTCCAACCTGAGAGGCTCATCTTCTGACACTATATCAGACAATGTTCAGCTGATATTAATAAGGTTTTCAGTGGCAAAAATAAGTTTCCTTTTGCAAATATTCCTTTGTTATAATATAATATAATGACTTGAAATTGTTTTTTAAACATTGTATTTATATATAATATACATAATATTGCAAGTAAAATTTTGCTAAAAATAATATAAAAATGGCTGCCATCATATATTGACAGAGAAATTCCAGAAGTTCAAGGTGGATACAGAAGAGGACATGGAACAAGGGACATCATTGTTCTTGGCTGGAAGAACATATTAATCTTGGCTGGAAGAAGAGAAAGCCAGAAAGATGTTTACTTGTGCTTTATCAAACTACACAAAGGCTTTCTATTGTGTGGATCATGACAAGCTATGGACAACATTGCAGAGAATAAGTATTCTGGAACTCTTAATTGTGCTCATGAGGAACCTGTACACAGACCAAGAGGCAGCTGTTGAAACATAACAAGGGAACATCAAATGGTTTAAATTAGGAAAGATGTGTTCCAGGGTTGTATTATTTTACCATACTTATTCAACCTGTATGCTGAGCAAATAATCCAAGAACCTGGATTATATGAAGAAAAATGTAGCATCAGGACTGGAGGAAGACTCATTAACAACCTGTGATATGCAGATGATAATAGCTCTGCTTGCTGAAAGGAAGAGGACTTAAAATACTTATGAAGATAGAACACCACAACATTTAGTATGGGTTGCATCTCAATGTAAAGAAAACAAAGATCTTCATAACTGGGCTAATAAATAACACCCATATAAATGGCAAAAAATTGAAGCTGTCAAAGCCTTCATTTTGCTTAGATCCACCATCAACACTCATAAAAGCAGCAGTCAAGAAATCAAATGATGTTATCTCATTGGGTGAATCTACTGCACAAGACCTCTTTAATGTGTTGAAGAGCAAAGATGCCAGTCTGAGGACTAAAATGTGCCTGACCCAAGCCATGGTATAGAGAAGGATATCATGTCTGATACAGTGGAGGGCCATAGATAAAAAGGAAGACCCCCCAACATAGAGGCACCATAACCACAATGGGATCAAATGTAGCAAGGATTTTGAGATTGGCACAGGACAGGGCAGTGTTTTGTTCTGTTGTGCATTGGGTTGCTACAAACAAGTATGGACTCAAAGCACCTAAAAACAACAATGGGTGGGTAAGGATAGTTTGATTTCATTTGGCCCAAGGATAACTTTAAAAGAGATATGACGGATCTATCCCAATTCAGTGTGGATAGAGTCCTGGTGATTCCAGTGTGTTGAGATTGGACTGCTAAGAGCAGGGTTGACAGTTTAAACTCACTATGTATTCCTAGAGAGAAAAACGAGATTTTTCTGTCTCCAAAGAAGCAATTCTGTTTTGTGCTATAAAGCTACCAAGAGTGGGACTAAACTTGCTGGTAGCAGGCTGATTAGGTGTAAGTATTATTTTGAAATAATCTTAAGCCAAATTTTGATTTAGAGAAATAAGCACAGTTTTTAAAGCTCTGACATAAGTCTCTACTTTCTTATGATGAAGGTTGGGAGGCTCTCTGTATCTTTCCTACATTGGCACCCCAGTACAGGTTCACTCATGGTGTTCCACCGTGGGCTATCTCCCACTATTGCATCTTGTCCGTCTTATCATACTGCCCTTCCTTTTCCTCCTAGTTCCCTTACTCATCTTTCTTGTGTTCAGCAAGATTTAACATTCTTGCAATGCCAAGTCTTTCTTCATCAGCTACCAACTGTGTGGTTCATGAACTCCCACAGACGATTTGTTCCACTTTAAAAAACAACAAAAAAAATTACTATGTAAACTTCCTTAAATCAGCTCTTTTTCTTCACTACATATTTGAGGTGTTATCTAGTCCTTTCCTAAAATAGCTGCAATGTGTGATCACTCTCAATATTATAGATAGGTTATCTCAGCTTTTATGTTGTTCCCACTCCTGATCTCCATCACTTCTGGACTCACTCTAAGTTTCCAATATTTCAGCTGATATATTCAGCCATCTTATTTTGTGCTTGTTTTTATTTGCTCTTTAGTGGTTTAGTTGCTGGAGTAATTATGGAATCTTCCAATCACTTTGTCATTTCATTCTGCCTCAATGGAGGCCTCTCCTTAATAGTCAGTGCCACTTCTAGGATACAGTTGTCTCAAGATAGCTGAATGCCTTATGTGTTGTCTGGCCATTCTCAAAGTAGAATTTCCAGAGACCCAAGATAAAGTCATAGACTTTGGAATTCACAAGGAATTAATTCAATGTATCCTATGGTTCAATATAAGTCACATTGTTATTGCTAAGTGCTGTTGTGTTGGTTCCTACTCATAGCAACCCTGCATAGGGTTCCAGAGTAGATGGTGGGTTTGAAACACCAACCTTGTAGTTCACAGTCCAGTGCTTATCCTACAGCTCCACACCAGAAGTCCTCAACATAAGTCATAGGGTTAGTCATATTCAAGGAGACATACAAAAGAGGATGCATACCAGTAGATGAGGTACATTAAAAATCTCAATGCACAGTTTGTTTTAGTTGGTAAGAACCATTGATTCAGTCCCAGTGCACAGTGAACCTATGAACAACAGAATGAACCACTGCCTGATCCTGCACCATCCTCATAAGCGTTGTTATATATTTTAGCCCATGGCTGCTGCCCCTGTGTCAAGCCATCTTTTGGGGAGTCTTCCTCTTTTTTGCTGACCCTCTACTTTCCCAAGCCTGGTGTCATTCTCCAGGGAATGGTCCCTTCTGATAATAAGTCTGAAGTACAAAAGAAAAAGTCTCCCCATCCTTGCTTCTAAGAAGCATTCCAGCTGTACTTCCGGAAAGACAGATTTATTTGTTCATCCTGAAGTTCATGGTAATTTCAATGTTTTTAGTGAACATAATTCAAAGGCATTGATTCCACAATGGTCTTCCTTATTCATTGTCCAACTGCCACATGAATATGAGGTGATTGAAAGTACCATGGCTTACATCAGGTAAATCTTAGTCCTCAAACTTACATCATGGTTCTTGAACACTTAAAAAAGTTTTTGTCCCACAGATTTGCCTAATGCTACACCACTTTATACTTCTTAACTTTGTATTTCTTAGCTGCTTCCATGAGCATTGGTTGTGGATCCAAGCAAATTTAAATCTGAAAATTTGGATGTTTTCTCCATTTATCATGATGTTATGTATTAGTCCAGTTGTGAGGCTTTTCATTTCATTTACATTTAGGTGCAATCTGTATTGTTTGATCCTCATCAATAAGTATTTCAAGTACTTTTTGCTTTCAGCAAGCAAGGCTGTATCATTTGCAAGTTGCAGGTTGTTAATTACTCTTCCTTCAATCTTGATGCCACATACTTCTTCATATAACCCAGTTTCCATTTTCTCAGCATACAAATTGATTAAGGATGATGAAACAGTACAACTCTGTCACACACTCTTCCTGATTTTAAACCATTCAGTATTCCTTTGTTCTGATTGAAAACCTGCCCTTTGGTTATGCGCAAGTTCCTCATGAGCAGAATTAAGTGATCTGCACTACATATTCTTCACAATGCTATCCATAGTCTGTTATGATCCTCACAGTTAAATACCTTTGCATAGTCAATAAAGCACAAGTAAACATCTTTCTGGTAGTCTCTGCTTTCAGCCAAGATTCATTCAATATCAGCAATGATATACATAGTTCCATGTTCCCTTCTGGCTTGACTTTCAGATCACTACCTGTCCTAATGTGGCTGTCGGATAAGTACTCAAATGAAAGTCCATTTGAACCACAAGGTTGGTGGTTCAAACACATCAGTCACTCCTTGGGAACCATATACAAGGTCACAATGAGTCAGAACGGATTCGATGGCAACTTAACAACAACAACCTGTCGATGTACTGTTGTAATTGTTTTTTAATTATGTTCAGCAAAATGTTACTTGAATGTGATATCAATTATATTGTTCAATGATTTCTGCATTCTATTGGATCACCTCTCTTTGGAATGAGCACAAATATGGATCACTTCTAATCAGTTGACCAGGTAGTTATCTCCCAAGTTTCTGGATATAGTCTAGGGAGTGCTTCTGGCATTTCATCAATTTGTTGAAACATTTCAAACTGTGTTCTGTTAATTCCTGGAGTCTTGTTTTTTTTCCCAATACCTTCGATGCTTTACTTTGATTAAATACACTGTCAAAACATAACAACTCTCTTACTTGTTGTTGTTGTTATGTACCATCAAGTCGGTTCTGACCTATAGTGACCCTGTGTAGGGTTTCCAGGGAGTGACTGGTGAGCTTGAACTGCTGGCCCTGCAGTTCAAACAGCTTTGCAGTCTGGTGCATTAACCCACAGCACCACACCAGGACTCCAACTTTCTTTCTAGACCCTTAGTAAAAACAGATTCCAAAGATTATTACCATTCCCCTAGCAGTGGCAGAGCTGAACATCTCTTACATTCCTTTGAATAATTATACTTTCCCCCACATATTGCCTAACTAAAGGAAAGTTGTAGCAATGTTTGCATATAAGTAGACAATAATATTCCTATAATTACTATAATGATGTAAGTCAACGAAATTATGTCAACATTGCCACTTATGAGATATTCCCGTAAAATAATCTAATTTCTGATTGTGTTTAATAAAAATTGGGTTTTCATGTACATTATCTGTATAAACCTTTAAAACAATCGTGGGACAGCTATGTATTCCAATTTTTGCATTAGGGGAAACCTCAGAAAGATTCAATAGTTTTCTGCCAAATCAGCTAGATAATTTGCTTCAAATCACAAAGTGTTAGTTCTGGAGCTAGAACTTTATTCTGATAAATTCCAGATCTCAGGTATTTTCCTGCATCATATGATCTTTTTGAACCCAAGGGCATAAATATATACAAAAAAGATCCAGCATTACACTTTATCTCGTGTGCCAAGTTTTATGAAGAAGTTTTTGTGTTTTCTATGAAGGAATCGGGTCTTGTTCTTAAAAGGTACATGGCAATTCTATATGTTCCACTTTTTCAACATTATATATTACACATGTTCAATGTTATATATTACACATGTTTTTCAATTGATTCCTACACATAGGTGTCTTTATAAAAAATATCTCAAGCTAGATTTTAAACTCTCCTGAGACAGAGACGATACTTTCCATTGTTCTGAATACTTCTGTGACCACCTTGTTCAAATTTCTGCATATATCAAATTTCTGTATCTATTAAATTTTTGTTTTCAAGACAAATTTTTCTTTATATCTCAGTAGGAAAAAAGGGATTTCACACTAATCATTTAATGCCATTGCATCTTGTTATAGAAAAATTATTATTCCGATTAACCATTTGTAAAGGAGCTATTCTCGGGTGGTTATTAAGTGGGGAAAGGTACTGCTGAAAACTACAATTATAAGCAGCTGCAGCATGAATTACATGTAATTACAGTTGATTCCTGTAAATAATTCTTTCTATAAATTTCCATTCCAAAAGGATTTACTGCTTGGTAACAAAAGATATTTTGAATTGAAAATATATTTTCCTAAATTCCTATAAATAAAATTATATTTATTAAAAAAGAAAATAGTAAAAGGAATAAAAAAGTATTAAAGGCATGTTTCCATTTCTAGGCATTTTCTTACAAGTCACACATTGTGATTTCTTAGTTCAATCTCAGTATGACATGTTTTTGTTTCCTTTCTTTATTTCTTTTGTCTATAAATTAAATGGAAATGAAATATATTCTCTTTCTTCACAAAGAAGAATTTGACATACTATGTTCTACAGTAATTGTCAGAAAAATCTCATAATTCTACTTCAGCAACATAATAAGCATGTAATGACAGATGGAATCTGATGTGTCACCAAGGTACTGTTGAATACATTAAAATAACTCAATTTTTTTTGTTGTTGTTTACAGGAGATGGTGGTTGGGCATTGAGCGTTTCCTGTTCTATTAATAATTTTGCTGTTACTTGTTTTATTATGATCTATATCTTATCCTACCAAATATAGGACAATATGTGTATTGTTCATCATATATATTCTAAGAAAAATGACAAGAGAAGAGTTGATTTATTATTTAAATCAGTCTAACATATCATTATGGGTTCTCTGATTTTAAAAAAGCAAAATAAAATGCAAAAATAATAGAGGATGAATGGCTGCTGAAACATGGAAAAAGTGTCATCAGTTATGAATTATAACACAAAATTAAAAGGATAGTTTATTATTTTATACTCTTTCCTTAGAAGGAGAATTCATCATTGTCTGAATTATGGCTTTCTTTCTTTCTTTTTTTTTTTTTTCACACAACTTCTCCTTTCTATGTTTTACATGACTATCACTTTAGTCTAATGTGGAAAACTTGTATTGTTTAAAAAAAAGTGATATTATATCTTTGCTTGACATTCAATACTAGCTTCTTATTTTTCTTAAAAAGTGAACTAAATTAATATAGGCCTTGTAGATTTCTAATTTTTTTAAGCAAACATATCTCTTAAAAATTTGTTTTTCTGCATTAATCAACAGTGTTCTAATTGTACATGTGAGAGCATATACAACATAGATTTCTGAAATAATATATTTTTTATGTGTAAAATTTTATTTGTATGCCAGGTGTATAAAAAACGGGAGAAATATATTGAAATCTACAAAAATATCGTATTTACCTCTATAGAAGATCTTTACTTTATGTTAAACATAAGGAAAAAGTAATTCACCACTTAGAATATAGAATATTAAAGAAAAACAATATGACTCTGATTTACATTTGTATAATATTATGCCATTTCCATAAAATGTTTTCATTGATGTGCAGAGTTTTGCATATCAGTATATCTTTTATTGACAATGTTTATGGATATAGGTCATTATGTGTATTTCTAATAGAGAACAATTTGTTGTTTAGAAACAGCTTTTGAATTAATAGTTGTGAATAACCACAAATTTATCAAACATTTTAAATATAAGCAATGCATATGCTGGTACTGTATACTAATACAGTCTACTTCTCATGCAAAAGCACAGTGGTTATGAAATCTAATTAGAATAGATATTTATTTTAAAAAGTGAAATGTTTAATTTAGATTTCCTGCAGTAATTGGAGGTGATACAGTATATATCAAAATTTATAAAATGCCACATTTACTTAAATACACTAAAAAATAAAACACATTTTCTGAGTTTTTTTTTCATTTTGACGTATGATTGTAGCAAGTTTGGCTCTTCAATGTCAGTAAAGTGAAGAAAATGTAAAACATCTATCCAATTATTTCAGTTAATATACAAGCATTAGGCATTCAAATTCCTAATTAAGAGACAACATGCCCTGTCAGGCATCTGCATGGGCTATTGAACATTGCCTAGATTGTTCCATAATTATCCTTGCTTAATAGTTCTAAAAACGTAAGCAATGTGCATCCATTGAAGGAAAGTACTGTTTATCACATGAGATGGTGCAGTGCTCAGAACTTGCTCTGGTCCATGTATTCATGCTGGAGGTTTTTATTGGAACATGGTTTAATTAATCCTTGAACAGAGAGCAATAGCACGCCACCAATGAAAGTTGCTCAAATATTCTTTATTAAAAAAGAATCACAGTCCATAGGCAGAAATAGATGTAGGTTTGTTGTAGGATTTGTATTTTGACATAGCATCCTCACCCCAACTCCTGTGTATCCTAGAATAAGAGTTAGCTGTGCTCAATTTTTCATATAAATTTGATAAGATATTATAAATCCACACAAATGATATGGCATTCATTTATAAAATATAGTCTGATCTAGGACATTTCAAGCTTTATTTAAAAACAATCTTCTTGAGTCTCGTGCTACAAAAACAAATGGGTTTAACTATTCATTGTAAAATCAAAATTACATAAAATATAACTATAGAAAGTTAGGTTATGGCATATAATTTAAGTTTAATAATAGAGTGTATTATTTATTTGCTACTTAATGATAGTTTAATTAATGTCAATTCACATTCATAATATTTATATACTCTTTCACCTCAAATTCTATTCCCATATTTTTCTTGTGAAATCCAAAATGGTGTCTGAAATTTTTTTTGTTATTTTGATATCATTATTGTTATAATTGGAGTCCTGGTGTGGAGCTATGGGTTAATGTGTTGGACTGCAAGGTTGGTTTTAACCACAAAGTTGGCAGTTCAAGCTCTCTAGCCGCTCCTCTGAAACTCTGTACAGGGTCACTATGACTTGGAACTGACTTGACAGCACTTAACAACAGTAACAACAAATATAATTATTCATTGTCATGGAATAAAAGAGCAGCAATGTAAACCATAAGCCAGTAGTTTACCAAGAAGATCCAGGGAAGAAATAGGCAATAAGAATACTCCTAGTGCAGCCAGCACAACCCTGCAAAATTAGCCTCAGAGACTATCCCTGCAAAAAGCCTCAAATTTAATTGGATTACACCATGTAGCAATTTGGAGTTCTGGTGTGACTCTGGACCCAATGTCAGTTTGGACCACAAATCCAGGGGTTCAACCTCACCAGTAACTGTTAGGAAACCCTATACAAAGTTGTTATGAGTCGGACCCTACTTGAAGACACTTAACAACAAAAACAACATGGATTTATGCCCTAGGACACTGTTGAAACAATAGAGCAATCAGCTGTCAATCATTGTTGCTGTTAAGTATCATTTAGTCATTTCCACTCATAGTCACCCTATGGTTTTCAAGAAGTTGAAGGTTGACCTTGTGGTTAGCTGTCCAGTGCTTATCCTATATCACCACATCAGGACTCGAGCTGTCAATTTGTTTTTGTTAAGTACCATCAAGTCAGTTCAGACTATACAGTCACAACCCTGTATAGTTTCCAAGGAGCGTCTGGTGATTTAAAACCATCGACATTGCAGTTCAAACGTGGATATGATATCAAGAGAAAGACAACAGATCAGGGAGAAAGAATCTTACTAGAACCAATGTAATCCCAGGGTGCCAGTGTTCATGTCCAAAACTGCATTCTTTGGGAAACACCATCAGAGTCTTCATATTGAGGGAGACATAGCCAGTACAAAAATAGCCAAGCCAAGTCACTAAACAAATAAGCAAGCAACAAGTAAAGCAAAATATGGTTGTGGAAGATCAGTGTCCAGGATTACTGTATTATCTAAAATGTCAAGCTTTTAGCTACTTTGCATAGATAGATAGGTAGATAGATAGATAGATAGATAGATAGATAGATAAATAGATAGATAGATAGATAGAGTCCCAGTGTGGGACTAGAGGATAAACAAAGCACCACAAGTTTGGTTTGAACCGAGTCTCTGAGTCAGAATCTATTCAATGGCACTTAACATATGTGTGTGTGTGTGTGTGTGTGTGTGGTGTTAAGTGCCGTCAAGTCTGTTCTGACTCATAGCAACCCCATATAGGATTTTCAATCAGCGGCTAGTGGGTTTATATATATATACTTATACGACATATAAAGCAGCATGGAAGTAGCCCATGAAGTTTAAAAGCAAGCTACAGAATCTTCCTGTGAGAGTGTCCAGACTCATATTTAACAGAAAGAGGACACAACAACCATTATAAATATTTTATAATTCCAATAAACAAAATGAAATTATGCGCTGCCCCGCGCCGGCCTTGGAGAGCCAATCACCTCAGCACAGCTCACTCCTCATTTACATTCCCCTCGCACATGCTCACACCTGGACCAAGATGCCAGCAGCAGTGGCAACTGCGGGGGCACTTCAATTCTTGGGACGCAGACACATTCTCTGAGGAAGACCCGGTGCAGAAGGTGGGGGACTACGGCACTGCCTGCGGGGCTGCTGGCAAGGCGATTCAAGTTCCCTCATTCGTACATTAGCACCTAAAGTGTGGTTCTTGGAAGTAGATTAAAGGCTGCCATGAAAGATAATCTGGTAGACTATGGTGGTTATGATCCAAGATATGTACAAGATTTTGAAGACTTCATGTGACAACGTTTTATCTTCTCCTGGTGTCTTCTTTCTGTTGCCCACAATCGCTTCAACATGTAGCATGACCTCCTTTCCTTTCAGTTCTGCCAAATGCTACAATCAGAAGTTCAGTATCTTTTGTGCTGGTTATTTAACCCCTTGACTCTTAGGTGCTAACGTTCGAATGAAGGAACTTGAATCTTACTGCCAAGGGGTTAAAATCAGGAACCTCAGGTCTAACTAAATCATAGTAAAAAAAAACAAAAAGAAAAACCTAATAATGTTGTCATTGTTGCTATCTGATTCCATAGCAGCAGTCACTAAATTGCAAACAACGTTGCAACGTGACAAATTGTGTAGTATTTACCAGCACCATTCAGTAATACAACCTTAACCATACCTCCTTGAATTTCTTCATAACTTGTCAAGAAAATCAGTTTGCAGCAAGGGCATGTGATGTGCACCTAGTATTAAAATTGCTTTGTCTTCAAATTGAGCTTGAGGATATGAGAATTACATTGTGAAGAAGACTGCTTATCTCAGACAGAAGATACTGCAACCAAAAAGTCACAAGAGTTTGATACTTAAAAATAAATCACCAAAACCCTCCAACTTTTAAAGTGAAGAAGGTAAACCTCCACTGCATCTCAGGCTGTGGCATCTATGGAGTGCTCTGGATGAGGGAGGGAACCTTCGCTTATTTTAACTGCCTAGTTTAAATGTCTGAGAAGCAACCCTTTGTTCTCCTAGGCTGCAATGAAATCAATTTTTTTCTTTTAAAATTTGATTTAAAAAGCAATTGCATAAGAAACATGGATAAAACACCATGTTATAAAATATAGAACTGTAATAATTTTTGTAATAACTCCCCAAAGTAAGAGGTAGATTGTGTTGAAGTAGGGAAATAACACCAAACGGAAACTTAATTTCATAGAAACAAATGAAGAGAAAAAGAAATGATGGATCAGAATGTTAATGTAACATACCCTATCTATAGTTTATTACTTTCTCACCTTCTTTAAAAGTAAGAGAATTATACAAAGCAATACTTAAAACTATATGTTGTTGTTGTTAAGTACTGTCCAGTTGGTTCTGACTTACAGCAAACCTGTACAGGGTTTCTGAGGCTTTAAATCTTTAAGGAAGCATAGCAGCTGCTAGGTTTGAACCACAGACCTTGTAGTTTGTAGTTCAGTGCTTATGATATGGAGCCACCACACTTTCAACTAAAAATATATGGTATTGATTTTTTAACATTTCATTACAATATGTATAGTGAGAATAGTATTATGGAAAAGAGAACTTGAGTTATATAAGAGTAACATTTTTATTTATCACTGGTTGTTGTTGTTAGGTGCCATCGAGT
>NW_006408604.1:4395558-4401030 GCF_000296735.1 Chrysochloris asiatica
AGCTATGATCCATCAGACATCAGCAATGATATCTCTGGTTCTACAGCCTCTTCTGAATCTGACTTGAACCTCTGGAAGTTTTCTGTCAATGTATGATTACAGCCGTTTCTGTATTACCTTTAGTAAAACTTTACTTGCATGGGATATTACTGGAGTTCCGTATAAATCTGAAATTGATTCTGACCAATTAAAATGCATGTAAGGAGCAAGGTCTTTTTTAATAAAAGAAAAATGTCATTAAAAGAATTAAATTTTAAAGTAGAAAACACTCAACTAATGAAAATAAAACCAATAAAGGAGGAATGTTGTTAAGCACCCTCAGACCTATTTCAGGTCATAGCTATTCCCTGTGACATAGTAAAACTGCCCTTCAGGGTTATCTAGGCTGTAATCTTTATGAGAGTATATTGCTAGGTCTTTCCCTTTTGGAGTGATTGGGTAGGTTCAAACCACCAACCCTGAAGTTAGTAGCTGAATGTCTAATCATTAAGTCATGAGTGATCCTTGAAGGAGGAATAAACCAAAACTAAATATATATATATATACTACTTTAATGTTGATTCTGAATCAGTAACCCTATGTTTGTTGCTCTAGACCAAGAGTCAACTCCACTACATGGCTACAACAGAACAAACTGCCTTCCTGTCTTTTACCATCCTCATTACTAATGTTACGCTTGAGTCCATTGCTGGAGCACCTTGCTAATTCATCTCCTTGGGGGGTCATCCTCTTTTTCACTAATATTCCACTTTACCACATGTAATATCCTTTTCCAGGGACTGATTCCTCCTGATAATATGCCTGAAGTGTTATAGATGAAGTCTTGCAATGTTGGCTTATCAGTAGCAGTCTGGCTACACTTCCTCCAAGACAGATTTGTTTGCTGTTCTGACAGTCCATGGTATTTTCAATAACTCAAATGCATCCATTCTTCAATGGTCTTCCTTATTCATTGTCCAACTTTCACATGCGTATGAAGCTGTTGAAAACAAATGGCCTGGGTCAGAAATAACTTAGTCCTCAAACTGACATCTTTGTTTTTGAACTCTTTAAAGAGGTCTTGTGTAGCAAAGTTGCCTAATGCAATACTTTGATTGATTGTAGAGGCAAGCAACATGAAGGCTTTGACACCTTCAATCTCCATTTATCATGATGTTATTTATTGGTCCAGTTGTGAGGACTTTGTTTTCTTTACAATAGAGTGCAGTCCATACTGGAGGCTGTGATCTTTGATCTTCCTCAGCAGGTATTTTAAATCCTCTTCACCTTCAGCAAGCAAGGTAGTATTATCTGCATACCACAGCTTGATAATGAGTCTTCCTCCAATCCTGTTCATGCTCTTCTTCACATAATCCAGTTTCTTGGATTATTTGCTCAGCATACAAAATGAATAAATATGGTGAAACCAAACAGCCCTGGCACACACCTTACTTGATTTTACTCATTGAACATCCCCTCATTTTGTATGAATGACTGCCTCTTGGTCTAGGACAGTAGAAATGGTCTATAGGGTTTCTGAGACTGTAAATCTTTAGGGAAGCAGGCAATCTTATCCTTGTCTCATAAATACTTGATGGATTTGAACTACCAACCTTTCAGTTAACAGAACCATCCTTAATCCATTGCATCACATGGATACCTTAAAGGAAGAAAAGAGAAGTAAAGCAAACATTAGATACATAAAAAGCAAAAAGTGAAATGCAGAGGCAATCCAACTATATCAATAAGAACATTAAACATGGATAGATTAAACAGCCAATAAAAGATAGAGACAAAGACCCTAACATATATTATATTCAATAAACTTTAGATTTAAATATATAAATATGTTGAAAAGGAAAGAAAAAAAAGAATATTAGTCAACTGACAGCCGTAAAGATGTTGCAATGTATATTAAGTTAAAAAGATGTTGAAACAAAATAATTTACAAGTGATAAAGAGGCATATTTATCATGATAAAAAGATCAATCCATGAAAAGAAATAGCAATTTTGAAAGTATATGTATCTGACACTAGAGATTTAAAATTATTGAAACAAAACTGGCAGGATTGAAGGAGGAAATAGACGGTAACAAAACAATAATAGCCAGAGATCAATATGTTATGTAAAATATGTTTTGTTGTTAAGTACCATGGAATCGGTTCCTACTTATAGCAACCCTGCAAAACCCTAGGATGTAACTCTTTACAGAAGCAGAATGCCTCATCTTTTTTCACCAGAACCTCTGGTAGTTTTGAACTACTGACCTTGAGATTGGCAGCCCAACTCATAACCACTATGCTACCAAAGCTCCTATACTGCAAAATAAAATATGGTTTAATAAATTCAAAAGAATTAAAGTCATTGAACATATGTTCAAACAATAAATAATAAAATTAGAAATAAATAACAGGAATATTTGAGAAATCAAGGGCTTTAAAATGTTCATGGAAAAATACCACTATTTTTCAATTCTTGTTTTCATGAGCTTTTTGAAGCTTCATAACACACAAAAATGTAGGAATTCAATAATACATTCTGGTAGCATAGTGATTATGAGTCGAGCTGCTAACCCCAAGATCAGCAGTTTGAAACTACCAGCGGTTCCGTGGGAGAAAGATGAGGTGTTCTGCTCCCGTAAATATTTACAGCCTCGGAAACCCTATACAGGGTTGCTATGAGTCAGAACACCATCACCACATATTAACGGGCTAAAAAGGAAATTATAAATTACTTGAAGATAAAGAAAAATAAAGACAACATATTGAGCTTACAATATGTACCTAAACTTGTCTTTAAATGTTAAATGAAAGATGGGATAATACTATGAAACATGGAGTCCTGGTGTGGCACTGTGGGCTAATGCACTGGACTGTAACTTCAATATATAAAACACGCATTTTTATATATTTGCCATGCACAATATGGAACTGAAATTAAGAAAATAATTTCATATATAATTAGCTTCAAATGTTTAAAACAAGTAGGAATAAATGTAATGAAAGAAGTGAAAAATGTATGCTTTGAAAATGACACAATATTGTTGAAAGACATGAAAAGACACCTAAAAAAATTCAAAGGCAACTCATATTCAGTGACTGGAAAACTTACTATTGTGATAATAGCTATATAACCCAAATAGATCTGCAGATTCCATGCAGTTCTCATCAGAATTGCAACTGTCTTCTTTGCCAAAAATAGATTATCTAATTCTAAAATTCATATGGAAAAATAAAGGGACCCAGGACAGCTAAAACAATGTTGAAAAAGAAGAATCAAATTGTATAAGATTCAACCTGGGGATTCCTGAACCCATGGACAAGGACATAACCACGGAGAACTAGAGCTGAGAGTGAAGCAGCCAGCTGATAATGAAGTGAGGGGAGACACACAAGAACGCCCAAACTTGCAGATAGTACCCATTTGACCTAGCCTTGATAGCTTGATAATCAGAACTCGACTAGAGGAAGATTAAAATTTTTTTTTTTTTTATAAAGGAAACAAGTGTAAATTGTTACAATTTGATGAACTTGACCTATACTTATGGATGTAGTAACTCAAAATATCAACTGAGAGGGAAGGAGTGTTCACATCAAGTATCAATCCTATCCCCTCACAGGGTAGATAAACACAGGCAACTTAGACATTGTAATCAGTACAATGAAACGATGGAGTAAAGCTAATGTTCTCCCATGTAAACTAACACTCAGTTCACAATAAGCCCTCCCCCCAAAAAAAACAAATATATTTATATAGGATTCATATTTTCTGATTTCCAAAGTTATTTCAAAGCTATGGTAATCATGATAATGTAATACTGGCATAACTATAATCATAGACATCAATGGGTTATAATCAAAAATACAGAAATCCTCCATTTGCAGTCAATTAGTATTCAACAATGGTGCCATCAAAATTCACTGGAGAAATAATAATAGTTTACAAATAGTGCCAAACAATTGGATATGTATATACAAATGTATATAATATCATATTAAAAAATATAACTCAAAGTCGTCAAAGACTTAATGTAATAGCTAAAAATATAAAGCTCTTAGATGAAAATATAGGTATACATTTTGTGACCTTCAATTAAACAATGGTTTCTTAGATATGACAACAAAAACATATATAACAAAAGAAAAAATATGTAATTAGACTTCATTAAAAAGAATGTACTACAGAGGACATTATCAAGAAATTGAAAAGATAACTCACAGAATGGGAGAAAATAATATAAATTATAAATCTTAACTAAGGACAAGTTTTAAGGATACATGACAAAAAGGCAAACAACCTAATTTAAAAATGGACAAATGACTTGAGTAGATATTTATTTAAAGAAGGTATATAAATGGTCAATAAGCATATGAAAATATATTGGACATTATTAGTCACTGGGAATGCAAATCAAAATTACATTGGTATACTACTTTATAGTCCTGGAAATGGCTGTACCATGGGTGGTACAGAGGGTTAGTGTGTTTTAGGCTTCTAAATGAATAGTTGGAGGTTTGAGTCTACCAGAGATATCTCAGAAGGCACATCTGAAAATTCAGTCATTGTAAGCCCTGTGGTATACACTTCCAATCTGTCACATATTGTGTCACTGTGAGTTGTTTCTGACTTGAAAGTTACTTATATGATAAGAATGACTGTAACCAAAAAGATAAACAATTAAAAGTGTTGGAGAGGACATGGAGAAGTTGGAACTCTCCTACACTGCTGATAGGAATATAAAATAGTGCAGCCACTTTGGAAAGCTGTTTGTCAAAAGATGAATCTACAATTTCATTCTTAAGCATTCTTTAATTTCTATTTAATTTCTAAAGAAATTAAAACACCTGACTCCAAAAGTTACACAAGAATGTTCTCAGCAGCGTTATCCATAATATCCCAAAGTAGAAACAACTGCCATTAACTGGTGGAGGTAAAGCTTATATTGAACTATAAACTCTGTGCCAAAAAGCCTGGCTTTGTCATGACTGTGTCTTCAGTCCGTTATAGTAATGCCTGCTTATAGGTTTTTGCTGTTGTTGTTAAATGCCTGCAAGCTGGTTCTGACTCACAACGACCCTGTACAGGGTTTCTGAGGAACAAGTGGTCGGGGTAAACCAAAAGACTTGTGGTTAGCAGTACTGTGCTTATTCTACAGCCTCACACCAGGACTCCTTATAGCACTCATTAAATATTTTTTAATAAATAGGATTTAACCTTATTATACTTTTATGCAAATATGTGAAAAGTGTACATATTTTGTATCATTCTTCTTCTACCACTGAATTACTAGATTAATGAATGACCCTGTTTGAAAATCAGAACAGCTATTATTAGTAATATTATTAAGTCAAGACTAGGACGTCATTTTCATTTTTTTAGTATTGTCCACTGATTATGTCAAAAAAAGTTTGAGATGTATCAATAATTAATACTTTTAATATTTTCAAGAGATTAATAAGCATTCCATCCTTAATTTAAAATTTAAGATGATT
>NW_006408604.1:4401246-4412569 GCF_000296735.1 Chrysochloris asiatica
AACTATTTATAAATAGTTCAAATTCTCAAAATATATGTACTAAAGATTTTTAAGCAATTGTTGTTAGGTGCCAAAGGGTCTGTTCATACTCTGCACATGGTTTTCAATACTGTAGATCTTTGTAAAAGCAGAAAACCTCATTTTTTTCTCTCACAGTGGCTGGTGGACTCAAAATGCCGATCTTGTGGTTGGTAGTCCAGTGTTTATCCTACAGAGCCACTGTGCTATTGTTGTTGTTAAATGCTGTTGAGTCAATTCCAATTCATAGTGACCCTGTATAGTGCTTCCAAGGAACGGCTGGTGAGTTTGAACCACTGACCTTTCAGTTTAAATGGACATTGAGGTCACGTGCTTATCCTATTATATCTATCTAAATTTCAAAATTAAGGTCATCAATGAAATTTCTCTTTCCTTCAAAAAAATTTTTTAAAAAAAGCAGTTGTAGTATCTCACTGTACAAAAAGGTATCTGTCTCATTAAAAAATATAGATTATTTTTTGTAGCATTTTGTTGTATAATTATCATAACATGTCTTTACTATTATAATGCAATTTCAGTCAAAATATTTTAGCTAGAGGGAATTTAGCCAAAGTGAAGGGATTTCTAAAACATAATTTAAAGAATAACAGAATGTGAGGAAATGAATTAAATTAATAAAAAACTGAGGACAACCTTCTGCTCATAAATAATCTTACAAAGCAAAGGTGCAACAGAAGTTGTCACAGACTGAATCCAAAGTGAATTTGGAATTACATACGAGAAAACACACTGCATAAATTGTGTCATATTTGCGACTTTATCATATTCCTTATTGTATACTAGGGGCCTTCAAAATTTCATGGAAATATTATATTATCTTTTAATTCCATTTTTCTGAAAATATGTTGCAGGCCCCTCATATAAATTTAGAGTGCATATTTTGACCAACTACCAAATAACCAAATGTTAAACTCATTATTACCATAATAGAACACAATGATATAGCTAAACTTAAATAACTACAATATACAGTTTTATTATTATTTTTTTGGGGATTGCTGGTGTGGCATTGTAGGACCAATGCTGGACTGCAAACCACAAGGTCAACATTTCAAACCCACCAACTGCTCCTTGGAAACCCTATTCAGGGCTACTATGAGTTGGAACCAACTCTAAAGGACTTAAAAACAAACAACAAACATTTTGTTTAAAATTAGAAATACTACTTCCCCAGCTGTTATATAATAACAGTTATAATATCATCTAGGTCATATTATTCTTTCCTGCATTATTATTTAAGTTATATGAACATTTGTGACTCAAAAGGACATAATACTACCATTTAATCTAATGTATTTTTTAATATTCATTTTAACTCTCAATCATTTCACTATTTATTTCTTTATTCAAATGCTCTCAATTCTTTTTAACATGCAATTAACAATTTTCACATTATAACTTAGCTAACTGGTATAATTTTAACATATAAATCACATAAGAAATAGTTTTACTCCAAATTGCGTTTGAAATGCTTATCTATATTTGAATATGCATATTCAAATATTGCTTGCATTTTCAAACACCAAACTTGTTTTTCTTTCTTTCTGATGGACACCAAGATCCTATTTGGGAATGAAGATTGCATGATCAGTGATGAAGTCTAGTTTATAGGAGCTAAAACTGCCACGATGTAGGCATTCTATGATTTGTCCTTCTAAATATTGTCCATGATGCAAAACAAAAACAAAAACAAAAGAGTACATTTGAGTTGAAACCAGAGTCAAACCACATGTCAATGCCCTGTTAACCATTTGGTTCACCTCTGTTTCATGTTTATCAATTATTGGCAATTTTCTTGGAATAAATAGGGACCGAGTGATTATTTTGTAAGGCTTCAAGAAGAAAGTAGGTGTGTAGAACTGGGGGACTGTTACATAAAGTGTAGCCAGTATAGTAGCATGATCCAGAGATAGTGTATGAAAGGACAGCTAAGGAAAGGGAATTGTTGTTGTGTGCCTTTGGGTTGATTCTGACTTATAGAAACTCTGTAAAGGGTTTTTGATTTTAGGAGTCTTGGTGTGGGACTGCGGGTTAATGCACTGGACTGCAGGGTCAGTTTGAACCGCAAAAGATGGCAGTTCATGGTCACCAGCCTCTCCTTGGAAACCCTATACAGAGTTGCAATGAATCGGAACCTGTTCAAAGGCACTTATCAACAACAAACATTGTGTTTTAACTGCTTATCTTGTGGTAAGCAGTCTAGTACTTACTTATAGTTCCATACCACTTCTCAATGGAAAGGACATTAAATGATCTTAATTTCTAGAGCACAAGAGTATGAGGAACTGTACAAAACAATGGCTATTCTGACTGCCCTTGAAGTTTATATATTTGGGCAGAGAAGAAGGAGGACAAAGAAGAGACTGATACATACTGAGCACTTGACATACGGCAATCAGTGGATTAGACAGTTTATTAATTTGCAGGACAATCTATATAATTTGTGTGGTGCAGTTCAAAATGAAAATAAAGACTTCCTGTTTTAGCGGTATTGAGAATTTCAAGACAGTGACAGTAAAAGTTTAAGCCAACCATGGGACATTTCTAAGTGCAGTGCCCCATGGGATTGCACAGGTCAATGTCCATAAAGCTATTCGTGCTAAATTGACATACCTCTCTTAAGAATGTTATTTAGCATTATCATATTTCTTGATTAATTAGAAAACTACTGAGGCTAGAAAGTATAATTGATTTGTGGAAGTTTACACATTTTGTAAACACCAAAAGTCAGATATACATGATTATGAATCTCTAACTCTTTTCATTTGCCATTAACTTTTAAAAAGCTTTATTAAAACAAACAAACAAACCAGTTACTGTTGAGTTTATTCTGACCCATGGTGATGCCATGTGTGTCAGAGTAGATGCATGCTTTATAGGGTTTTTAATGGCTGATATTTCAGAAGTAGTTGCCAGGTCTGTTTCCTGAGGAGTCTCTGGGAGAATTCCTATTTCTAGGCTTTGGGTCTGGAGTCAAATTTATAACTGCACCATTCCAAGACTCATAAAATCTTTTAGAGCACAGCAGAAACATTTTCTACCATCTTATAAATATATTTTAAGTATATATGCCACTCTTTTCTCATTGTCTTGTGATATGACTCCCTTTCCCACATAGTATAGAGTACCCTTCTTCCTGCATTCACCCAGACAACAGTTTTCTAAGTAAGAGTGTGGTTACACATTTAGTGGGAAGTGCTCAGCATTGTCATCATGATAGTGACAGCATTCTCAGAGATTTCCGCATTTGTCTAGAATTGTTGTTAAGTGCCATCAAGTCGGTTCTGACCCATAGTGACCCTGTATAGGGTTTCCAAGGAGAGGCTGGTAAGCTTGAACTAATGACCTTTTGTCTCTAACCAACTATCATTAACCCACAGCACCATTAGGACTCTATTCATGGCAAAGCCACAGAACTGGAGTTGTATAAGCCATAGGTTCAAAAGACAGCTTCATAGCTAGTGCCCTAACTGCTCATTAATATTGAAGACCAGGGCAATTACTGGCACAAAATCCCATGATATTTGAAAACCTTGCTTTTTGCAAATTTTTCATTTCCAGTTTGTCCGGAGGGCCTTTCACCCACAGGAGTGCACTCCATCAATCCCTAGAGCATGTACTCTGCTGTGGAAAAGGGGACATAACCCACAATTTCTTTCATTTTGGGGGGAGGTAAATGAGAAGAGGGGCTGCTATAATTAGCATGCTTTTCCGTTCAAACAAATTCCTACATCCAAAATTCATTGCTCTCAACTGATTCCAGCTCATAGCAACCTTATAGGACACAGTAGTACCGCCCCATAGGACTTCAAAGGCTGTAAATCTTTACAGAAGCAGACTGCCACATCTTTCTCCCATTCCAACAAATTAGGCTCTGAGAATTGTATAAGTGAGCAAATCTAATTTTAGTGAACAAAAGAAGCCAGGAGATGCTGAGTGTAATTTTTATGTAAAAATAGGAAGTCTCCAAAGACATCTCTTTTTAAACAGATGAATGCAAATTACCAAAGTCATCTAAATTGAGAAGGTTGATTTATGCATTTTCCATTGTATCCTTCAACAATAAAAGCTTTTTCTGTTTCCAAATAGTATGCATTTGGGGTAAAGTTAACTTTATGCACCAAGATGGACTGAGAGAAGAAAAACAGTCACTTAGAGAAATTCTCTTTTCTTTTTTCAAACAGAGCTTCTGCCAAATAGACTGTCGAACTGTCTACTGTATCTACTTTTGTTGCTAGAATTTTAATTGAAAACTAAAAGTTTCTGTGTTATTTATAAGAATATGTGATTAATTCTCCATTGGCATCTTATGTCTCAGCAGAGGGTAGTCATGATAAGGAAAAAAAAAAAAAATCAAATTCTACATGAACATAGACAAAACCTCAATTCCCAAATCAACACCCAGTGCCATCCATTTTAGAAAATAGAATTTATTCAGAGTATCTCTCAGCATTATCATTACTCAACATTTAGACATACATTTCACTACATAAATATCTTCAAACCACTAATGAATTTTTAGTTATTAACTTTATATGCAAACCATTGTCTTGTTTAAGAAGATACACGAATTACCTCACTTTCTTCTACTCTTGCTTTTTGAGTTGCTTGTTCCCCTTGTTTCCTTTCCAACACTGAATCTACTAATAGTTTAAGACTTGTGTAGTAATCTAGAGGAACCTGGGTGACGGATCATCTGAGAACTTAACAGGTGGTGGATTGGACTCACCCACAGGCTCTGTGTACTGATTTTGAAAAGATTTAAATTAAAAAAATCCTATGCAGCAGCTTAACTCTGTTACATGGGGATGTCATGAGTCAGGAGCCAACTCAAAATGGGTAACAACGACATAGTACTATAGAGAAAGAGTGAAGATGTGTTTACTTCTGTTTTCTTCTTTGCATATCTGTGAGAGTGTGTTTTTGTCCAGTTATCCAGAGATTCATATATCAATTCAACACACATTTTACTTAGTGCCACTAGCCTATCAATTACTGCTCTAAGCACTGAAGACATTTCATGCAAAATCTCTTACCCAGGGCTTATATCCTAGCTGGTGACATTTGTTAGTAATAAAAACATTGTTTTAATTGATTTATTGGCAATTTAACTCATGTTTATTAACCAAGTGCTGTCCCCACACCTTAAAAACCAGGTTCTAACTACATGTATCCCCACTCGTCTGTCAGTTTGTCATACTATGGTGGGTTGTGTGCTATAGGTATTTTGAATGCCAGCACGGTCACCCACTGAGGAAAGGTTTCAGATGAGCTACCAGACAAAGACAAACTAAA
Source organism: Chrysochloris asiatica (assembly GCF_000296735.1). NCBI lineage: Eukaryota > Metazoa > Chordata > Mammalia > Afrosoricida > Chrysochloridae > Chrysochloris > Chrysochloris asiatica. Next base: position 4,406,581 of record NW_006408604.1, read on the forward strand.
AAGAAGGAGAAACAGACAACTTCAAAAAATATTTAGTCACTGATAACCTTATGAATAGCAGTGGAACACTGTCAGCACCAGATTATTGAATATTGGAACATGATGACGAGCACCAGAATATTGTCAGATATAGTGCAAGAAAATGAGCCCCTCATGTTGAAAGGCACTCAAAATATAACTGGGGAAGAGATGTCTCTTCAAAATAGAGTTGACTGTGATGGTGTTTATGGAGCACAGTCCTTGGGACCTTCATTTGCTGATGGGACACAACTAAAATTGAAGATAAAAATCCATTAATAATTGAAACAGGCAATGTATGAGGTATGAAGCTATGAAAATTGGGAATTGTCAAAAATGAAATAGAATGCATAAACATCTTTATCCTAGGCATGAGTGAGCTGAAATTGACTGGTATTGGCCAATTTAAAACTGACAATCACATGGCTTGCTATGCCATGAAAGACAAATTGAAGAAGAAGGCATTGCATTCGTCATAAAAAAGAACATATCACAATCTGCCATGAAGTGCAACACTGCCTGTAACAGGATAATGTACATAGTCCTACAAAGAAGACCAGTTAACACCACTATTATTCAAGTTTACTCACCAAATATTAAGCCAGTGCTGATTAAATTAAAGAATTCTACCAACTTCTTCAGTCTGAAATTGATTAAACATGCAATCAAGATGTATTGATAATCACTGGCAATTGGAACACAAAGGTTGGAAGCAAAGAGGAAGGATGAATATTTAGAAAATATGGCCTTGCTGATAGAAATGATGCTAGAGATCACATGATAGAATTCTGCAAGACCAATGACTTTTTCATTGCAAATACCTTTTTTAAACAACATAAAAAACAACTATAAGAATCGACTCGACGGCACTTAACAACAACAACAATAATAAACATGGAACTCACCAGGTGGAATAAACAGAAATCAAATTGACTACATCTGTGTAAAGAGACAATGGAAAAACTCCATATCATCAGTCAAAACATGATCAGAGGCAGACTGTGGAACAGACCATCAATTGCTCATATACAAATTCAAACTAAAGCTGAAGAAAATGAAAACAAGTCCACAAGAGTCAAAATATGACCTTGAATATATCCCACCTGGATTTAGAAATCACATGAAGAACAGATTTGATGCATTAGACACTAGAGACAAAAGACCAAAAGAATTGAGGGATGATATCAAGAACATCTTACCTTTTGTCAGTAAAAAGATAAGAAAGAAGGAAAAGACCAAAATGGATGTCAGAAGAGACACTGGAACTTCAGCACAGAGAGGCTAAAGCAATGAGGAGCTAAAAGACCTGAACAGAAAATTTCAAAGATCAGCTCCAGAAGACAAATCAAATATTATAATGAAATGTGCAAAGACCTGGAGTTTGAAAACAAAAAGAAAGAACACACTAAGCATTTCTCAAGCTGAGGGAACTGAAGAATAAATTCAAGCCTTGACTTGTGGTATAGAAGGATTGATTCTCTGAGCAAATTATTGAATGATACAGAAAGCGTCAAAAGAAAATGGAGAATATACAGAGTCACTTTGCCATAAAAAAATAATCGATGCAAAATCATTTCAAGAGGTAGCATATGATCAAGAGCCAATGATCCTGAAAGAAGAAGTCCAAGATACATTGAAGTCACTGGCAAAGAACAAGGCACCAGAAACTGATGGGATACAAATTATAATCTTTCAGCACACTGATGCGGCACTGGAGGAACTCACTCATCTATGCCAAGAAATTTGGATGACAACTATCTGGCCAACTAACTGGAATAAATCCATACGTGTGCCCATTCCAAAGAGAGGTGACCCAACAGAATGAGGAAGTCACCAGATAATATCATTGATGTCCCAGGCAAGTAAAGTTTTACTAAAGGTAATATAAAAATTACTGCAAATACATATTGACAGAGAACTTTCAGAAGTTCTTTCTGGTTTTTGAAGACAATGTGGAATGAGGGATTTAATTGCTGATATCAGATGGATCTTGGCTGAAAGCAGAGAATACCAGAAAGATGTTTATCTGTGCTTTATTGACTACACAAAGGCTTTCGATTGTGTGACTCTTGACAAGCTATTGACAATATTGTGAAGCATTAGTATTCTGTAACACTTAATTGTGCTCATGAGGAACCAGTGCATAGACTAAAGAGCAGATGTTTGAACAGAAGAAGGGAACACCGAGTGGTTTAAAATTAGGAAAAGTGTGAGCCTGGGTTGTATTCTTTCACCATACTTATTCAATCTATATGCTAAGTAAATAATCCAACAAGCTAGTTTATAGGAAGAAAACATGGCATCAGGATTGGAAGATAACAATCTGCAATATGCATATGATACGACCTTGCTTGCTGAAAGTGAAAAGGACTTAAAATACTTACTGATTAAGATCAAAGACCACAGCTTTCGGTATGGGTTACATCTCACTGTAAAGAAAAAATATCCTCACCACTGGATCAATAAACAACCTTCATATAAATGGAGAAAAAATTGAAGTTGTCAAAGATTTCATTTTGCTCAGATCAACCATCAACACTCATGGAAGCAGCAGTAAAGAAATCAAACAACTTATTGCATTAGGCAAATCTGTTGCGTAAGCCCTCTTAAAGTGTTCAAGAACAAAGATGTCACTTTGAGGATATGATGTGGCTTACCCAAGCCATGGTATTTTCAATAACCTCATAAGCATGTGAAAGTTGGATAGTGAATAAGGAAGACCCTAGAAGAATTGATGCATTTGAGTTGTGGTATTGGAGGAGAATATTAAAACTAACATGGACAGCCAAAATAACAAAACAAATCTGTGTTGGAAGTACACAGCCAGAGTGCTCTTTTGAAACCAGGATGGCCGAACTTCATCTCTCATACATTGGACATATTATCAGGTGGTACCAGTCACTGGAGAAGTATGCCATGTTTGGTAAAGTGGAGGGTAGGAGAAAAATAGGAAGATTCCTAACTAGATGGATTGGCACAATGGTGGCAGTGACAGTCTCAGGCATAGCGATGATTGTGAGGGTGACCTAAGATCAAGCAGTGTTTCCTTCTTTTGTACATATGGTAAGTATTGTTAAGTACCATATCAATGGCACCGAACAACAACAACAATAGGACAGATAGAACTGTTGCTAAGGACAGATAGACTGTCAGATTTTGTGGGAGCAAACAGCCTAATCTTTTGCCTCAGAGCAGCTGGATGGCTTGAACAATAGACTTTGTGGTTAGCAGACCAATGCCTAAACCACAGCACCAATGAGTCTCCATAGCTGAGGGGGTGATTAAGTGAATCATTCTATACAATGGAAATGACTGTAAAGTTTATTGTTGAATGAGTAATCAAATGTTTATTGTTTCCTCTAGTAGGTGCTTTTGAGTTCTAATGTGACACTGTAGGATAAGCACTGGACGGGAACATCAGTTTGAACCACATGGCCAGCAGTTCAAACCCACCAGCCACCCCTCAGTAACCCTATTAGAATCGCTATGATTTGAAACTGACTAGAGGGAACTGAAAAACAACAGCAACAGCAATTGATACTTTACATTTTTAATTTGCCATGACGGTCTAGTTGCCGTTTCATTATGTAGTTTTGAGACTTGGAGAAGGGCTTTATTTTACTTTTCTAACAAAAGGGGCAAAGAGACGGCTTCTGTATGTTTTTATTTGAAAACATAAAAAGCAATCCTTTATTTCAACATCTCTTCCCCAACACCTGACAATTTCTCTAAAAGTGTCCCATAAGAGGCACATTCCATGAATCTTCAAGAGTTTTAGACAGTTCAAATGTTATTTAGAGTATATGAATGCAAATTATATATAGTTAAAATCTTAAATATTTGCAACATATTGGAATAATAAACTCTACTGCTTTTTAAGCTCCTTTGAACCTCTGGCATCAGAAAAAAGGAATTCATTTAAATTCATTCATGAAATTTATTCATTAGCTTTAATTCATTAATATTCATTGAACTTCCATTTTATGCCGAGCATTGTGCCAAGTATCTGAAATTTAAATGCGAAAAAAAAAAAAAAAGTCACAGTCTATATATCCATAGAACTTATTATAGGGAATAAAGAATTGTAAGTTATCTATGGCTATTTAACAAATTACTCCAATAGTATAATGATTTAAAATAGGAAGAATCATTTCCTATGTCCCCTGATTTCTGTATTTCAGAAATTACCCCACTGCATGGATCAGGCTAAGGGTTTTACAGTCAGATTTTGGCTAGGATGCTTTGAGAGAGAAAGGAGGATTCTCTTCCAAGATGACTCACTCTTATGGTTGGTAAGTTGATAATGGTTGTTGATTGGTGGTTGCAGTGCTTTTATACATGAACCTATCTACTGGGCTACTTAAGTTTCCTCATGGCATGGCAGTTGGCTTCCTCCACAGCAACTAATTAAAGAAAACAAGACAGAATTTTCACTGACTCTTATGACTTAGCCTGGAAATTCAAACAACTTCATTTTCTTGGTATTTATTTTGTCACATGGGGAACTGATTTAATATAGAAGGGAACTACTCAGAAAGTGAGCCATCATACATTAGTGGAGCAATATGGCTTTTGAATTAAATTCTGTAGCCAAATTGGTAAAAGTTTTAGACCAAGGTTACATTCTCAGTTTGTACAATTAGAATGAGACCAGGTTTCCCTGTTCTCACTCTTATTACTCTTTCACCATTTACTTCTAATGAATATGGCAGCCATCATTTACATACACATCATTAGGTAAAGAAGATAAATGTCAATAAAACATTTTCTATTAAGTAGCAGGCTGATGGAACCATAAAAATGAAAATTTTCAAGTTGTAAAATATAGTCAAAGACATAATGGAGTACATTAATATAGTTTGGCATTCTCTCAGTATTCCTTAGTGAACTGAGAAAGAGCTTTAATTAAAAGTGATTTTGATTGCTTTAATTTTGTACTGCAAAAAATGTACAGTATTTTCTAGGAAATTATTCTTTACATAAAATTAAGTTAGATAGATGTAGTGTAGCTCTCAAGTAGATTCATTGTTTCTTTTTGAATTAAAAAAAAAAAACTTTTATTGGTATTTATTTGAATTTATGATCTACAGAAAGCTAAAGGGCTTGAATTTGTATGTGTTCATTAATTGCACATTAAGCCCACTATCAGCCATATGTGTCTGACAGCACTTGTAGAAGGAACATTTAGTTCAAGAGTTTGCCAAAGGAGCTGACGTAGGAACACAATAACAAGTTTGTGTTTTTATCTTGTACATTGTCTCATCAATAACCCACATGATTCTCCAAATTCACTCAATATATTTCACATCAAATTTTCTATGAGCTCAAATTCACGTAATTTTTCTGTATTTTTAAATTTCTTATTCAGGTATGTACATAAGGAGCTCTGGTAGCATAGTGGTTATGAGTCGGACTGCCAACCTCAAGGTCAGCAGTTTGAAACTACTAGCCGTTCCGCGGGAGAAAGATGAGGCGTTCTGCTCCCGTAAAGATTTACAGCCTCAGAAACCCTGTGCAGGGTCGTTATGGGTTGGAACCGACTCCACGGCACACAACAACAACAACAATTAACTACATGTTATCAACTAATAGCCTTAAGATGAATTTTAAAAAAGTACGGCTACTACTGGCAATTCTAACTTCATGAAAATTTTGTTTGGAATGGCTAAACAAAGCAGATATTTCATGTATATCTCCTAATCTTAAGAACAGCATTGATTCATCATGAAAACTATAGAGTTTGTATTGATTTAGGAGACAGTTGTCTTCTATATACTATAATTCAATAAAATTCCTTTATTTCAGGAATATATGAAAAAGTAGCCTAAAATTAAATACTAAAAAAAAAAAAAAAAAAAGAAATATGAAGATAAGTCAAATAATTTGCTGTACTGTTGTTTGTGTGCCATTCAATTAGTTCCAACTCATAGTGACCCTGTTTAGAGTTTGCAAGGCATTAAAGCTTTATAGG
>NW_006408604.1:4418894-4419897 GCF_000296735.1 Chrysochloris asiatica
GGCAACAGTAGTAAGGTTGGCCCAGGATCCGGCAGTGTTTTGTTCTGCTGTACATAAGGTCGCTATGGGTCAGTACTGACACGATGGCACCTAACAACAACAACAACAGTTTCATATACTCTTCTGAATCTGGTTTGAATTTCTGGTAATTCCGTATCGATATATTGTTAGAGCCATTTTTGAAATATCTTTAGCAAAATTTTACTTATATGTGATATTAATGATATTGTTCAATAATGTCCACATTAGTTTGGCTTATCTCACTTTGTGATGGGTACAAATATGAATCTCTTCCAATTGGTTGGCTGTTTGGCTATCTTCCAAATTTCTTTGCAGAGATGTATGATGCCTTCGGTGCTGCAACAGTTTGTTGAAAATTTCAATTTGTATTCTGATACTTTCTAGAGCCTTGTGTTTTTGTTTTTGTTTGCCAATACCTTTAGTACAGCTTTAGACTTATTTTAATACCATCTGCTCTGATCATATGCTTAATCTTGAAACGGCTGAACATTGACCTTTTTTTGTGGGGTGGGGTACAGTTGCTCTGTATTTCCCTTCCATCTTCTTTTGATGCTTTCTTCATCATTCAGTATTTTGCCCATGGGATCCTTCAATATTGAAAGTTAGTGCTTGAGTTTTTCTTCCATTCTTTCAGCTTGATAAATATTGAATGTTTTATCTCCTTTTGACTTTCTAACTCCAAATCTTTGCACATTTCTTTATAATATTTGACTTTGTCTTCTCTAGTTGCTGTTTGAAATGTTCTGTTCAGCTGTTTTAAGTCCTCATTTCTTCTATTCTCTTTTTGTTTTTAGCATCTCTATACTGAAGTGTAGTGGTTACGAATCGGGCTGCGAACCTTAAGGTCAGCAGTTCGAAACTACCAGCTGCTCCGCAGGAGAAAGATCAGGCTTTCTACTCCCGTAAAGATTTATACCCTCGGAAACCCTGTACAGGGTCGCTATGGGTCGGAACCGACTCGACGGCACTTAACAACAACAAC
>NW_006408604.1:4419997-4425328 GCF_000296735.1 Chrysochloris asiatica
GTATTGATTTAGGAGACAGTTGTCTTCTATATACTATAATTCAATAAAATTCCTTTATTTCAGGAATATATGAAAAAGTAGCCTAAAATTAAATAATATTAAAAAAAAAAAAAAATGAAATATGAAGATAAGTCAAATAATTTGCTGTACTGTTGTTTGTGTGCCATTCAATTAGTTCCAACTCATAGTGACCCTGTTTAGAGTTTGCAAGGCATTAAAGCTTTATAGGAGTCGAAAACCTCATGTTTCTTCTGTAGCATGCTGATAGATTTGAACTAATCGCCTTGCAGTTAGCAGCCCAACGTGTAATCCGCTTTGCCACCAGAGTTCCATTTTTATCAGGCCACTAAAATAAACTACCATCTAGGAATCCTACTGTGATAACTTGTGTGTTTCTGTGATGCCAGAAACTATGCCACCAGTATTTTAAAGATCAGCATGGTTGCCCATTGTGAACAGTTTTCAGCAGAACTTCCAGACTAAGAAAACAGACTAGGGCGAAGGAGAGGCAGACCACTTCTGAGTGGATAGCCACTGAAAATCTTAAGAGTAGCAGGAAAACATTGTCAAATATAATGCTGGAAGATGAGCTCCTCAGTTTGAAGGCACTCAAAATGCAACTAAGAAAGAGAGGTCTCGTCAAAGTAGAGTTGACCTGAATGATGTGAATGAAGCAAAACTTTCAGACACTTTATTTGCTTATGTGACACAACTCAAAATGAGAAGAAACTGCTAGAAGCATCCATTAATAATTAGAATGTGGAATGTACAAAATATGAATTTAGAAAAATTGGAAGATAGCAAAATAAAATGCAACACATAAAGACTGATATTCTAGGCATTAATGAGCTGAAATGGACTGGCATTAACTATTTTATATCAGACAATCATATTGTTTACTAGTCTAGAAATGACAAATTGAAGAGGAATGTTGGATTCATTGTTAAAAAGAACATTTTAAGATCTATCTTGAAGTGAAATGCTGAATATGATTAGGATAATAGTCATAAACCTATAAGTAAAACAAGTTCATACCACCATCACTCAAATTTACACGCCAACTGCTAAAGCAAATTGATGATAAAATTGAAGAATTCTATCAATCACTTCAGCCTAAAATTGATCAAACATGCTGCATTCAAGATACATTGATAATTACTGATGATTTGAATATGAAACTAGAAAGCAAAAATGAAGGATCCTTAGTTGGAAAATGTGGTCTTGCTGATAAAAATGATGCTGGAGATCACATGATTGACTTTTGAAAGATTAATAAGTTATTAATTCATAGTAAATTAGTCATCTCAATCAAATATATGATAACTATACACATGGACCTCACCAGATGGAATACACAAAAATAAAATGAATACTTTTGTGGGAAAAGGGGATGAAGAAGCTCAATATCATCAGACGAAACAAGTCCAGGGACCAACTGTGGAACAGACCATCAATTGTTCATATTCAAGTTCAGGTCAAAGGTGAAGAAAGTTAAAACTAGTCCACAAGAGAGAAAATGTGATCTTGAATATATTCCATCTGAATTTACAGTCTATCTCAATAATTGACTTGATGGACTAATGACTAAAATCAAGAGTTGTGAGCAAAATTAAGTGTTTCAGAATATTCATTCTTAACAACGCTATCCATAGTTTGTTATGATCCACACAGTTGAATGCCTTTGCTTTGAAAAAAATTTACTTTGAAAAACACAAGTAAATATCTTTCTAGTAATTCTTTTCTTTCATCCTTGATCCATCTGATCCACTGTTATCACCAGTTCTATGTACTATTTTGAATCATGCTTGAATTTCTAGCAGCTCCCTGTTGATGTACTACAGCAATCAATTTTTTATTATTTTCGGAAACATTTTACAGACAAGGATATTAATGATATTCTTCCATTTCCTTCCTTTGGGTCACCTGTTTTTTGAATAGGCACAAATGTGGCTCTCTTCCAATCAGTATTTTTTTTTTTTTTTAATTCATCTTATGGCAGTTAGTTAGTTCTTATCCAAATTTCTTGGCATAGACGAGTTTCTCCATCACTGCATTCGTCTGTGCAACATTTAAGTTTGTGTTCTGTCAATTCCTGGAGCCTTATTTTTTGCCAATGCCTTCAATAAAGCTTACTTTATTTATCTTACTTGTTTTTATCTTACTTCAATGCCATCAGCTCTTGATCTTATGTTATGTCTTAAGTTGGATGAACATATTTGTCTTTTTGAGCTACCCATTGAAATTTTCTATTCACCTTTTTTACTTCATTTCTTCCAGCTGCTTTAGGTTTTCTACACTCAAGAGCAAGTTTCAGATTCTCTTCTGACATTCATTTGGATCTTTTCTTTCTTTCCTGTCTTTTCAATGATCTGTTGTTTTCCTCATGTATTATGTTCTTAGTGTCATCCCACAACTCTTTTGGTTTTAGACTAAGAAGCAGTCATTAGAATAAAACAAGGGGATACCGAATGGTTTAAAATCAGGGTTGTATCTTTCACCTTACTTATTCAATCTATATACCTAGCAAATAATCTTAGAAGCTACATTATATGAAGAAGAACATGACATTGGGATTGGAGGAAGACTCATTAACAACTTGTTATATGTAGATGATACAAACTTGTAAGCTGGAGGGGAAGAGGACTTGAAATACTACCTGATAAACATCAAAGATGATAGCCTTCAATATGGATGACACCTTAATGTCAAGAAAACAAAAATCCTGACAACTAGACCAGTAAATAGCATCATGATAAATGGAGACAAAAAATGAAATTTTCAAAGGCTTCTTTTTGTTTGGATCCACAATCAACATTCATGAAAGCAACAGTCAAGAAATCGTAACACTTACTTTATTTGTCAAATCTGCGGCAAAAGATCTCTTTAAGGTGTTAAAGAGTAAGGGAGTTACTCTGAAGATTAAGGTGTGCCTGATACAAGCCAAGGTATTTTCAATCACCTTATATACATGGGAACATTGGACAATGAATAATGGAGACTGTAGAACACTGGTGCATTTGAATTATAGTGTTGGTGAAGAATACTGAGAGTAATACAGACTGCCAAGAGAACAAACAAATATGACTTAGAAGAAGTACAACTAGAATCTCCTTAAAAGTGAGGATTGTGAGACTTGATCTCTCATTCTTTGGACACGTTATCAGGAGGGATCAGTTCCTAAAGAAAGACATCATGCTTGGTAAAGTAGAGGGTCAATGTAAAAGAGGAAGAACCTTCAACAAGATGGATTGTGACAATGGCAGTGACAATGGGTTCAAACATAGTAACAATTATGAGGGTGATCCAGGACTAGTCAGTATTTTGTTCTGTTGGGCATACAGTCACCATGATTTGGAACCCACTTGATGACATTTAACTACAAAATCCAGCTTTATGCTTGAACTTTCCACATTCCATAAAACATTGGATATGATTTGAATTTTCTGTCACTTTATACCTTTCCTATAATATCCAATAACATGTTCCTTATTTCTTTCTAGACCTCAGAAGCACTTTTCATGTTCATATTTCTAGGAATATTGTGTTCATAATGATGTATGTATTCCTTAGAATTATAGAAACTTTCCCTGTTTCTCTCTTTACAGGAATTGTAATATCTATCATCTACCAGCAGTCTCTTTAAGACAATCTAGACATTTCCTAGGATGTGTCTCAAAATCCTTCCAGTCTCTGACTACTGTCAAATCCTGAAGTCCCATCCACATTTTTAGTTATTTGTTATAACAGCACCATACTGGTAAATACCATAATTTGTATTCATTTTCTAAGGATTCTGTAACAAAGCACCACAGACTGTATAACTTATAAAAGAAAAGGAATTTACTATCTCACAGTTCCAGAGTCTAGAAGTAGAAAATTAGGGTGTCAGCCATGTTGATTCTTTCTGAGGCCTCTGAGGGAGTATCTGTTTTATGCCTCTCTCCTGTCTTGTGATGGCCAGTGTTCTTTAGTGTCCTTTGGCTTGTAGCTGCATCACTGTAAACTTCTGCTTCTATCTTCACATGACTGTCTTCCTTCTGTGTCTCACTCTGAGTCTTTTTTTTCCCCTCTCTTATGAATACACTGCTGTTATTGCTGTTGTTAAGTGCCTTTGAGACAATTCTGACTCATAACAACTCTGTATAGGGTTTCTGAGGAGCAATTGGTGAATTTGAACCATGGACCTTATTCGCAGTTCAGTGCTCATCCTACAAAACCACTAGCATGCACCCTACTGCAGTTTGATTTCATGTTAAGTAATAGCATCTTCATCTCTCATACATCAAACATATTGTCAGGAGGGACCAGTTGCTGTAGAAGGATATCATGTTTGGTAAGGTGGAGGGTCAGAGAAAAAGAGGAAGATCCCCAATGAGATGGATTGGCCAAGTGGCAGCATTGATGGACTCAAGCGTTGCAACAGTAGTGAGGTTGGTCCAGGATTGGGCAGTGTTTTGTTCTGCTGTGCATAACAAGTTGAAGTTGAAGTTCAAGTCCTAACTCTTCAGTAGCCATTAATGTAACTTTACTTGTAAATAAGTTGGGTTCAAGATATAGGGTTTTCAAGAAGTTGGTGGGTTTGAACTTGTGGTCCAAAGTCCAGCGCTGATCCTATGACACCACAACAGTACAACAACATCCGAGAAGGAAAGCATAGAGATGATAAACTAAAGAAAGATATCAGTAATTACCAAACTAATCACAGTCCTGGACTCCTGGTGTGGTGCTATAGGATCAGCACAGGATTGCGAACAACAAGGTCGACAGTTCAAACCTACCAGCTGCTCCTGCAAATAATAGATATCCCAGAATAATTCATTGTGCTCATGAGGAATCTGTACATAGACAAAGAGGACATCATTAGAACAGAATTTTAAAAAGGGGGAATTCTGAATATTTTAAAATAAGGAAAGGTGTTTTCCAGGGCTATATACTTCCATAGTGAGGTTGGCCCATGATGGGGCAGAGTTTAGTTCGGCTGTGCGTAAGGTCGCTGTGGGTCGGTACCGACTCGATGGCACCTAACAACAACAACAACAATACTTTCATCACACTTATTCAATCTGTATGCTGAGCATATTTTCCAGGAAACTAGATTATCTGAAGGATTCGAGGAAAATTCTGTTTTAATGATTGCCTTTTTGTCAATGCACAGATTCCTCATGAGTTCAGTGTAGTGTTTTGGAATATCTATTATTTGCAGTGTTATCCATAGTTTTTCATGATTCATAAAGTCAAAAAACTTTCCATAGTCAATAAATCACAAGTAGACATCTTTCCCTAGTTCCAGGAAGAACACGCTCAGCATTTCTCAAGCTGCGGGAACTGAAG
>NW_006408604.1:4427792-4454849 GCF_000296735.1 Chrysochloris asiatica
GGTCGGAACCGACTCGACGGCACTTAACAACAACAACATACTGAAGATCAAGTTTCAGAATCCCTTCTGATATCCATTTTATCTTTTCTTTCGATCTTGTCTTTTCAATTACCTTTTGCTTTTTTCCTGTATTTTTGTCTTAATATCATTTTTGGTTCTTCTGATCTTCAGTCATTAGTCTAATGAATTAAATCTTTTTCTTGAGATAGTCACTTTATTCAGGTAGAATATGTTCTAGGTCATATTTTGGCTCTCGTGTACTTGTTTTAGTTTTTGTCAGCTTCAGCTTTGACTTGTATATTATAATTGATAGTCAGTTTTGGTTGATGATATTGAGTTTTTCCATAGATGTAGTCAATTTGATTCCTGTGTAGTCCATCTGGAGAAGTCCATGTGTTTTGTGTTATTTTAAAAAGATATTTTCAATGAATAAATCATTGGTCTTTCAAAATCCTATCATTTCTATCACCAACACAATATTTTGCAAACTACTGATCTTTCCTCTTTGTTTCCAACCTTTGCATTTAAATCACCAGTTATTATAAATACATCTTAATTGCATGTTTGATCAATTTCAAACTAAATTTTCATCCTCACTGACTTAGCATTTGGAGTATAAATTTGAATAATAGTGGCACAAACTGGTCTTCCTGGAAGGCATTTGGATAATCACTTATAATTAATTTATAACTACAACAAATCTAATATTCTACCAAACAATTGGGCACTATAGCCTACTCAAATTGATACATAAAATTAACCATCACATTGGGAAATTCCTCAGGTTCCAAATAGTTTATATATTGTATTCACTATCATGAGATATTTCAAATGTTACTTAATAGCTCTAGTGCTTGAGTTACTTAATCTTTATAATAAAATATAATAAATGTCTAAAGGCAGAAGTTCTAAACCATAAATATGTTCATAGCATTTTCAAGCTTAACATTTATAATTTTGTAGTTTTAAATTATTTCCAACATTACAACCAAAATTCTAATTAAAATCACTTCTCAAAATGTAAATTTAGTGAATTGACCTTGAAGTAAAAACCATTTAACTATGTTAACTAGGATGAATTGTGGAATACAATTCTTTGTAGTTTGCATAGTTAAGTGGTTTTATATATGCATGTAAGAAAATTTGTTGTTATTGTTAAGTGTTATCCAATTCATTCTGGCTCACAATGACCCTGTAGAGTGTTTCTGAGGAGCAACTGGTGGGTTTCAACTGCCACCTTGTGGTCCAAGCCTACCTTGTAGTCCAGTGTTTATACTACAGTGTCATGCCAGGACTCTCATAAAAATAATAATTGTTGTTGCTGTTAAGTGCAGACGAGTCAGTGCCAACTCATAGCCATCAAAATCAGCAGGTGAGTTTGAACCGCTGACCTTGCGGTCGAGTGCTTATCCTCTAGGGACAATATACAAATAAAATCTTTGTTGCAAATAAGACCTATTTTCTATACTCAGGATGAAAAATCGACATTTTTATTTTGGATACATTTTTAATTGAATGAATCAATGAAAATTTTAATGATATATTATGTACATATTTGGTCAAAATTGCTTATACAATTGAATTTAAGTCTCACATATTTGACATCTCACCCATTCATGGAATCTCTACTGCAACCTTATCACATTCCTATTAAATGGGATTCCCCATGGCAATATTGTCGATGTTGATAAATGCTCTCAAATTTGTTCTGTACTATAGCAGTCCTGTATAGGGTTTCTAAGGCCACCCTGCAGTCCAGCACTTTAATCTACAACTACCTCACCAGGACTCCACCACATAATATAGAGAACAAAAAGATCAGCTGTTGGAGGCTACCAATCTCTCCACAGATGATATTTTCTGTTCCTATAAAGATTTACAGCCTCGGAAACCCTATATAGGGTGCCTATTATGTGTCCTAATGGACTAAGTAAAACAATCACCATACTGATAGGAAGCTCACTACTTCTCAATTCAATGTAGCCTATTATTAACCAGTTGCCGATGAATCAATTCTATTAGTAATCCCACCTGTGTCAGAATAGAACTAAGGTATTCAATGGCTGATTTTTTTTGAGGGGCGGTGGGAGGGGGAGTTGTGGGGGAAGCAGATCACCGGTTTTTTGTTGTTGTTTTTTGAAGCATCTTTGAGTATACGTGGACTCCAATATTTGGATTTAGTAGTTGAGTGCATTGACCGTTTACACTATTCAGGGTATTATATGGCTTTAATTGTTCATAAGGAGTCCTGGTGTGGCGCTGTGGGTTAATGCGTCAGACTGCAAAGCCGTTTGAACTGCAAGGTCGGCAGTTCAAGTTCACCAGGTGCTCCTTGGAAACCCTATACAGGTTCGCTATGGGTCGGAACTGACTTGACGGCACTTAACAACAACAACAACAATTGTTAATAGGAACCCTGGTGTATCGGCTTAGGATAAGCACTGGATTGCTAACTGCAAGATCAGCAGTTGAAACCCACCAGCTACTTTTTGAAAACCCAATGCAGGGTCACTATGAGTCAACACAGACTGGACAACACTTACAGACAACAATTGTCACTATAACAAATTCGATACCTACCAGCCGCTCCTCGGAAACCCTATACGGGGTCACTAGGGTCGGAAGCAACTCGAAGACACTTAACAACAACAGCAACCTTAAAATTGAGCCTAATTGTGTATTCTAATACCGTCTTAACTATGTGTGAAGAAATAGACAATAGATTCACTTCCTTTTCTATGCAATGTTGCCACTAAGTGACTTTGCCTCAGTTACGACTCATGGTTATTCCGGATAGGGTTTCTGAGAAGAAGCGGGTGGACTTGAATTGCCTAGCTTGTGATTCAAAGTCTAGTGCTGATCCCACAGTGCCACACCAGAACCCGACACAATTTCTACACAATAAATTGCCGTTTCAAAAGTTGAGGTTAACTTCCAAGTCAAAGTTATTCCTTAATTTAAAAAACAAACATTTTAATATATGCTGCATTGATCTTATTTGTTTTGTAGGAAGGAGCCAGTTTTATATTTTCTTTTATTGAGAATAGATATATATTGCTAAACTGATTTATTATTGATGCTGTTAATGAGGAAGAGGTCTAAGAATTCATTTTGAAGTGTGAAAAAAATGTTGCTGTATTCATTAAAATGTGATTATGTTTAAACTTCTAGTACATTAGCACTGACATTTTGTCATTTAAACAGTGCCAGGTAACGAAGGTCAATGCAAGCAAGCACTCTGTTTCTGGCCCTTAGTTAGAAGCACACTGTTCTTGGACTTCACAGCAGGGAACTGTCAGGCACTGTTCTCCCCTGTGCAGCTTCTCTCTAAGTACTAGCTTGCAGCTGGCTCCAGCATATGGTAGTGTATGGAGATCGTTTCTGGGGTCCACTGCCTCAATCACTATTAATGATTAATTACTGCAGTTTGATGTCAGGGTGAGACAGTCAATGCTTCAGGTAAAAATCTTAACTATAGAAAATGACAGTAGTCAGGGTTTTGAAAGCTGAGTTAACTTTGTATTTCTTCTGATGAATTACTTGATTTTTCTTTCCACTTCTAAAGAGCAAAGTGAAAAAGACAAAATTGTCAAGTAGCAAACACCAACAATGACAGGGGTAGTATTCAGCAGAATCATTTATGATTGTCAGTCACAATGGGAATAGTGCAGAGAAAGTCACAATAACTAACGCTCTACTGGAAACCAAGCAAACAACTTTCAATTGACATTCCAGGACATAATGGTTCTGAGTTGTGAAAAGAATCTTCTGACAATGTTGCTAGTAAGCAAATAAGGGTGAGATGTATTTTCTACCAATGAATGTTTTTTAATTCTTATACACTGAAGAAAGATGGCACAATATAGCTTACTATACATTATATTTAAATATAATAGAAATAATCCAGTGAAAGATCCAGCCTTGTATTAAATTACAGTTGTAACATTTTTCATTTTTACTTCTTGATAATTGTATAAAACTTTTACTCACTTGTATTTATAAAACTGAAGCATTATTTGATAGCTGTTGTTGTTAGGTGCCATCGAGTTGGTACCAACTTATAGCGACCTTATGCACAGCAGAACGAAACACTGCCCGATCCTGGACCAACCTCACTACTGTTGTCATGCTAGAGCCGGTTGATGCTGCCACTTGGCCAATCCATCTCACTGGGGGTCTTCTTCTTTTTCTCTTATCCTCCACCTTACCCAACATGATATCCTTCTCCAGAAACTGCTCCCTCCTAACAATATGTCCAAAGTATGAGAGACGAAGTTTAGTCATCTTTGCCTCCTAGGAGTCCTTTGGCTGCACTTCTTCCAACACAGATCTGTTGGTGCTTCTGGCAGCCCATGGTACTTTAAATAAACACCATAACCCGAAAGCATCAATTTTTCTATGGTCTTCCTTATTCACTGTCCAACTTTTGCATGCATACGAGGTGATTGAGAATACCATGGCTTCAGTAAGATTCACCTTAGTCTTCAAGCTGATAGCTAGAAAACATGAATCATGTAAACTGAAATATAAATTTTAGATTAAGAAATTTAGATCACAATTTAAAATAATCTAGAATTGTTCAAACCATGTGTGAACAAAATTAAATTTTCTTCATAAATTTTAATAATTGTTACTCTTTTACAAAGAACATAATTTGGCTTTTTTTCTAGTTCATTTTCTAATCTTATTTATAATTCATTTGAAACACATACAAAATATTTGGGGGAACTAGAAAAAAATTTGAATTAGTTACATTAAATAACTATCACTTAGTGGTTTGTTTAATACTTATTGTTAATTGCCATCGAGTTAGTGCTGACTCACAGTAACACTGCATAGAGTTTCCAAAGAGCAGCTGATGGGTTTAAAGTACTGACCTTGTGGTTAGCAGTCCAATGTTTATCATACAGCACCACACCAGGACTCCTGTTTAATACTAACAGACTTTAAAAGTTGGTGGGAATTTTTCATTTTCATGCATTTTTCCAAAACAATTTTAAGCTCCCAATGTCTTTTGCATTTAACTTGTAATGGTTTAATAGATAATTGGAACTATCTTAAAAACAATTTAAATGGTTTAATCAGGATTATAAGACCCAAGTGTTGAATGATTCCAGCATATTGCCAAACTATAAATGAATTATTTTCAAATATGCATGCATAAGTTTATTATTTATAACTTGGAGTCATTTTTCCATTAAATAATTTTATGAATATTGGTTAGATTTCCAGGCTAGACTGCTAAAATGCTTTTTTTTTTTTTTTTAATGAGCAGATTCATATTAGTAATAAAAATAAAGTGGTAAGTGTTACTATAAGACAATATATGGTACTGCAACTATAAACAGTAGCAGTTTGGAAGTTTTTGTTGTTTTGTTTTGTTTTATGCAATATGGGAGTCCTGATATGGTGCTGTAGGATAAGATCTGGACTACAACGTTGGTTTCAAATCCATCAACCACTCCTTGGAAACCCTCTGCAGGATTTCTAGGAGTTGGTTCTTTGGGAATCTCAGATCACATCTCTCCACTCCACATTTCCAGCAATAAATAAGGATTGCCTTAATGTCTAACTATTTGCCTCAATTCATAACACAGTCCTCATTTTGAGGGCCAATTAGTGAGTTCCCAGAAAGGAAAGTAAGAAAGAACTCCAAATTCCAAACGTAAGTTTTACAAATTGGATGATTGGACTTAAAAGGATTTCTAGACTTTTTTGAAGTTTCTCACAATGCTAATACAGTTTACCTTTGAAATATTATTGTTTGGAATAGCTAAAAGACACATTCTGAACTTGCATTGCTGTTGTTGAGTACCATCAAGTTAGTTCCGACTCACAGAGACCCTATGTAAGGTGTCTGAGAAGTGGCTGGTAAGCTTAAACTGTTTACCTTGAAGTTCAAACCGACTTTGCAGTTCAGTACATTAACTCATAGTGCCACGAGCTTGTGTCAGGTATACAAAAATGTGTGGGTGAGGAAGTAGGTGAAGGAAAGGTTTTGGGGCATGCCAATTTTATATGATCCTTGGAAGAGACCTGGATAAAAATAATAACATATGTTACTTTTGATTCTTGCAGATGGCCATGCAATCAGAGGTAGGCAAGCCACTTTTTTTTTTTTAGGTTACCAAATTCATTCAGCCTCTTCTAAACTCCAAAATAAGAGCATTCAAATCTCATTTGGTTGGTGTGGCATATTTATATCCCTAGTTTAATGAAGCCTGAAGAGTCAAAGTGGTAGTGTTATGATGAGTTAACACCACAGCTTTGATTGCTCACCACCCAAATAGCAAAATTTCCTAATATCATTTTACAAGACTTTAAAGACATTCAACTAAATATGATTGCTACTGCATAAAATGCTAGACTAGTTTTCCATATACTGTATATATGCAAATACAATATCCCATCTCAGCCTCCAGTGCCCATAGTAAGTTACTCTTACATTTTAAATTGAATAATTATTATTAGTTTACATGCCTTTAAATTTTGCAATTTGTGTAACTAAGACAGAGCTAGACTTTTAAAAAGACATAGAAGAGTGTCGTATATCCAGACCATCTTGTTTAAAGCTCCCCCTCATTGTACAAGGTATCTTGGCACATTTGAAATAGATTAATAATATATACTGAAGACGAGGCATATGGCCTGAAATTACATAGGAATCTTTTGAATGTCAAATGTTTAATATACCTCAGTGCTTCGGAAAAATAATTGGGCTAGGGATGAGAGATTAAGAAATGAAAAAAATTATAATCTAAAAGTACAAACTTCAGTGAGTATATAGTGTAGGGACATTCAATTTCTAGCTTTTAAGAGCAGCAGTAAATGTATAAATCATGTTTCATCAACACGGAGTCCCCAGATTACTAAACTGTCTGAGGATTATGAATGTCACTTTATACAGCTCAGAATTGTAGAGAATCCTTGTGAAATTCATTTCACAAGTGGAAATCTATATTGATTGTTTTGTTTATTTTTCTGAAAATTAGTTGTTGTAAACAGAACTATGTAAAGAAAGTTCATGAAATGTTCACAAGGTAACATATGTAGTTATATGATATAATTTAAATTATAAGAAGCGTCTTCCCTTGTTCCTACCTCTTGTGATATGCTCAGTAAACTTACCTTTATGACTATCTCTAAATTTTTCCCCTCATGGATATGATGACAGCCATGACAATCATATTTTATAGTGGTATGCTCTTGAATGCACTGATATGTCGAATAGGTTTACTATACTCAAAGCTGCTCTTTGCACGACAGACTGTGTTGCAATTACTAGAGTATAATGAAAGACAAAACTCAAAATAGCTCCACTTTAGATACATATCACAAATTGGGTTATATGTGGGCACTACCCAGCCTTGTCAAACTCCTTTCTTCTTTATTTCCCTATTATATAGTCTCTGGCCAAATTTTTATCACTGATAGAAACTTAGTTTCTAATTTTAATCTCAACTTTTCTCATTATCCTTTGACTCTTTGTTTAAATTTTTATTATGAATTGAGTAATAGTTTATATGGGAGAACAATGATTTTACACACATCCTATAATATTTCGTTTCATTGCAATGAGTACAATCCCCTCCATGCATCATCATTCAGCAGTATTTGTTTCTATCCCCTCTGCAATTTTTTTTTTTAATGTACTTACAAACACTCAGGAATATATAATCATTTAAACAACCAAAGGGCATATTCTGCAAGCCTTCCTCTTGGCTGCCAGCACACAGCCTTTCTCTTTCCATGAGTCTAGAATCCTCATCTCTGCCTCCATCTCTGGCATCACTGCTTATCTGGATATGGTCCCATATTCCGCTCATGCTCTTCTCCTTTGATAGTCTTAGGGTCCTCTGTTTCTGGAGTGTAAGATTAACTACTCCCCCCTCTTTTTGTTACAGAAATTCTATCTTCACAGTTATGATCATCGCAGTTAGTCATGATAACAAATATTCACTATTGAATCATAAGAATCTTATTCCCATATCCTTTTACCAGATCTGTCTAGACAAGTACAGTATTCAGTGGGGATTCTACATTTCTCTGCACACTCTGAAACTAAACTACCTCTTGAGAACTTATGAAACAAATCACTTTGTGCCTTTATTGCCTCCAACCACCCATTTTAGATAACCACTGTCTAAGTTGCCCGTCCCTATCAACCCTGTGTACAGAGGGGATAGAATTGACCCTTGATGTGAAGGTTACTTCCCTCTCAGTTGGTATTTTGAGCTAAATGCACCAGACTGCAAAATTGTTTGAACTGCAAGGTCAGTGCTTCAAGCTCACCAGCTGCTCCTTGAAAACCCTATGCAGGGTCACTATGGGTCGGAACCGACTTGGTGACACTTAACAGCAACAACAACAACATCCATAAGTATAGGTCAAGTTCATCAAATTGTAGCAATTTACACTTGTTTCCTTTATCAAAATTTTTTTATCTTCCTCTAGTCAAGTTCTGGTCATCAAGTCATTGAAGCTAGGTCAAATGGGCACTATCTGCAAGTTTGGGCATTCTTGTGCATCTCTCCTCACTACGTATCAGTGGGATGCTTCATTCTCAGCTATATCCCTTTATGGCCATGTCCTTGTCCATGGGCTCAGGAGTCTCCTTGGCTCACCATACTTCAGACCAACCAGCCCTTCCTCTTTTCTCTCATCTCCAGGCCTATGAAAGTCTATGAACTGTGGTCGAACTTGGCCCATATCTTCATTGCTGCCTTTCCCCCACTTCATCACCAGTAGACCAACGTGGTCACCAGCAAGCTTACATGCTTGCTCTTGTGTTCGCTTTGAGTTTCAGTCTTGGAGGGGGGTTTGTACTGAAAGGACTTAATTGCTTGCCTTGATGGTTCCCTGGCTAACAACTTGTTTATTCTTATACTAGCCAGACTGCTGTTTTTGTTTTTTTATTTTTCCTGCTGGTCTCTCTTTCAAGAAGCATCTTCTGTTTCTCTACCTGTCCCAGGCTTGGCCACTTGTCCTTTCTAGTGGTAATGTCCCACCTCAGAAGGTTCTGGTTAGGGCTCAGGATTCTACCTAAGGTCTTATACATTACAGAGGCTCCACAAGAAGCCTATTTCACTGGTGAAGTTCTACAACCCCTTTTAGGTATTCCAATCAGTTGTAGGTTGAAGATAGGCACAACCTTTCTGTAATCATGCTTCCCAATGTTTCTATCCCACTCAGGTGTCTACTTTACATTGTTATGTTGTTGTTAAGTGCCGTCGAGTCGGTTCCGACCCATGTACAGGGTTTCCGAGGGTGTAAATCTTTACGGGAGTAGAAAGCCTCATCTTTCTCCCGCAGAGCGTCTGGTAGTTTCGAACCACTGACCTTAAGGTGTGCAGCCTGATTTGTAACCACTACGCTACTACTTTACATTAGTAGGCAAGAAAAACCAGTATCCATAAGGTATCTTAACATGATTTCCCCTCTTTTATCCATTCAGATTATGCCTTGATCCCTGTATCAGAACCCTGTTGTTCCAAGGTTGAGCATACATCACTATTTACTTCTATACCATTTAGCCCATGCAAACCTACAAAGTATTCCCCTATCTTCCTTGTTCTTCCACTTTCTCCCCCTTCTTGTGCATTGCCCTCCCAACACCCAAATTATGTGTCTATACCCTACCCTGTGATCTACCTCCCTCCCACCCCAGGTAACCAACCTTTTAATATGGGTATCTCTTCTTAAGCTTTGACAATAAGGGTCTTATGCAATCCTTTTGTGAATGACTAATTTCACTCAGCATAATGTCTTCAACGCACATACATATTATGCAGTGGCTTGCATTTCCTTGTTATTCTTCAAGGTAGCATAGTATTCCATTGTGTGTATGTACCAAAGTTTGTTTATTCATTCTTCCATTGATGGGCACTTAGACTGCCTTCATCTTTTTGCTAGTGTGAATAGTGCTGCAATAAACTTTGGTGTTCATATATCTACTCATGTTCTGGCTTGTATTTCTTGCGGATGTATACCAAATAGAGGAATTGTGGGATCATAAGGTATTTCTAATTTCCAGATTTCTGAGGAAGCCCCTACTGTTTTCCAGAATGGTTCAAGCATTTTGCATTCTCCCCAGCAATGTAGTAGGGTCCCAGTCTCTCCACATCCTCTCCAGCATTTATTGTCCTCTGGATTTTTGAACTTTGCTGTTATTGCTGGTATGAGATGATATCTCATTGTTGTTTTGATTTGCATCTTTCTAATTGCTAATGGGGAGTCCTGGTGTGGTGCTGTCATCTAATACATCAGACTGCAAAGGCATTTGAACTGCAAGGTTGGTGGTTCAAGCTCACAAGCTGCTCCTTGAAAACCCTATAAAGACAGGGTTGCTATGGGTTGGAATTTACTCGTTGGCACTTAACATCAACAACAAATGGCTAACAGGAGTCCTGGTGTGGTGCTGTGGATTAATGCACCAGACTGCAAAGCCACTTGAACTGCAAGGTCGGTGGTTCAAGCTCACCAGAAGCACCTCGGAAACCCTATACAGGATTACTATTGGTCGGAACCAACTCAATGGTACTTAACAACAACAGCAACAAAGGCTAA
Source organism: Chrysochloris asiatica (assembly GCF_000296735.1). Classification (NCBI taxonomy): domain Eukaryota; kingdom Metazoa; phylum Chordata; class Mammalia; order Afrosoricida; family Chrysochloridae; genus Chrysochloris; species Chrysochloris asiatica. The sequence goes on from NW_006408604.1 coordinate 4,438,359, forward strand.
TGATAATGTATATTTCTTCATATGTTTTTTTGGCTGCCCGAATCTCTTCCTTGGTGAAATGTATGCTCATGTTCTGTGCCCATTTTTAAATTGGGTTATTTGTGTTTTTCTTGTATAAGTGTAGTTTGTTGTTGTTGTCAAGTGCTGTCGAGTCAATTCCAACCCATAGCGACAGTTTCCTATATATTTCAGAAAGTACTCCCTTGTCTGATATGTCATTGCAAAAGACTTTTTTCCCATTCTATGGGCTCCCTTTTTACTCTTTTGTTGAAATCTTTTGATGCACACAAGTTTCTAATTTTTAATATGTCCCAATCATCTATTTTGTCTTCTTTTGTTTGTGCAATTCTCACAATTTTGGTAGTCTATGTGTATGCCCTGTATTGGTGGTGGTGTACAGTGGAGTTGGATCCGACTCATAGTGACCATGCATAGGATTTCCAAGGCTGTAAGTCTTTACAGAAGCAGAAAGCCTCATCTTTCTCCCATGGAACAGCTGGTAGTTTCAAACTGCTGACCTTGAGGTTTGCAGCCCAACTAGTAGTCACTATGCTACCAGAGCTGCTGTGTCCTGTATTAGAGACTTTAAATTTGTCCCTACTTTTTCACTGATGACCTTTATAATTCTGGCATCCACATGCAGACCTTTAATCCATGTTGAGTTGGTTTTTGTATATGGTGTAAGATAAATGTCTTGTTCCAATCTTTTGCATTTTGATTTCCAGTTTTGCCAGCACCCATCTGTTGATGAAACTATCTCCTCCCCATTCAATGTGCTTTGGCCCTTTGTCAAAGATCAGTTGGCTGTATGTGGATAGGTTACTCTCTGAATTCTCAATTCTATTCCATTGATCTATGTATCTTTCATTATATCTGTATCAGGCTGTTTTGACCACTGTAGCCATGTAATAATTCAAAATCAGAAATTGAAAGACTTCCAACTTGGTTCTTTGTCTCTCCCTTGACTCTTATTCTTAAGAATGGGTGATCTATATTTTGGATGTAAGTGAAATTAAAGATTGCAATTTCAAATTTTAAAATGAAAATTGTCCTATACTTTCATTCAATTGCATTGGATCATATTGTAAGCCACCAGAATGTAAAAATACGAAATATCTAGATTTCATATGCATATTAATGTTTAGAAATCTTTGCAACACAATTAGAATAATGGGTTATCCAATCATGCAAAATATATATTGGGAAAGAAGCAAAGGAAATAGGATGTCAAAACTGATAAGCACAAATTTGAAAAAGAGCTGAATTCTAATATGAGTGGGGGAAATATATATTGTTGTTGTTGTTAGGTGCCATTGATGGTATATATGCCAGTTTTTCACAGGACATTTCAGAACTCTTGAAGGGGTCAGAGCAAAGAGAAATTAAAAGAGAAAAGAGAGTAATTTTATAAGGAAGTTTATTTTAAAGAAAAATGGGCTATGAGCAACATTCTTCCAGGCTAATGGGAGGTTGAACTTTTAGGATATATCCTATATAAATTTCAGGGACATAGAAGACTAGAATTACAATCTGTCTCCTGCATGAGAAATCTAGAAACAAGATATTAACTCTTTTTCTGTGGGCCAGGAGACAACCACTACAGTACAATAGGACTACAGTCTCTGAAATTGTAGTGATGAAAGTTTCATGCTTTTCCTTAGACAAGGTATTTATGGATCCATAGAAGGGAGTTCTATTTAAAAGAGCAACATAATAGGTGGAAAGGACCTCACAAAAAGAAACTGGAAGATAAACTTTAGGAAATTATGAAAAGGGCATGGTAGTCATGTAGAAGTGATTTTCAGGAAATCCTGAGATAGTTTCTCCTGAAAATCACTTCTACTAAGAAAACACAGATTCAACTTATAGGGGCACCCATCAAAAGGTCTTTTCTTTGTCCTTATCATTTCTCTGTTTTATTGCTCTGACCTGTTTAAAACTGGTTAGCAAAGGAGTACATTGGGATGAGGAGGTGTTATAAAGAAATCTTAAGGTATAAATATGTAAATAGCAAATATTGGTAAGTATATAAAGAAATTGGAACTCATACTGCTGATGGAAAAGCAAAAATGGTGCAGTTTCCATGGAAAACAATTTAGCTGTTTCTCAAATAGTTAAACATAAAACGTCCATGTTTTTGTTGTGCCATGGAGTTGGTTCCGACTCATAGTGACTCTGTATATGTAGTTGTTATTGTTGTTATGTGTCATTGAGTCAGCACCGACTCATAGCGACCTTATGCACAGCAGAACGAAACACTGCCACATCCTGGGCCAATCTCATTATTGTTGCCATGGTTGAGTCCATTGATGCTGCCACTTGGCCAATCCATCTCATTGGGGTCTTCTTCTTTTTCTCTGACCCTCCACCTTACCAAACATGATATCCTTCTCCAGCAACTAGTCCCTCCTGACAATATGTCCTAAAGTATGAGAGATGAAGTTTGGCCACCTTGGCCTCCAAGGAGCATGCTGGCTGCACTTCTTCCAAAACGGATCTATTGGTTCTTTTGTCAGCCGCCCATGGCACCTTCAATATTTTCCTCCAACACCATAACTCAAAAACATCAGTTCTTCTACTGTCTTCCTTATTCACTTATTTTGGTATTCACTGTCCAGCTTTTGCATGCAAATGAGGTTATTGAAACCACCATAGCTTGGGTCAGGTGCACCTTAGTCCTCAAGCTGACATCTTTGCTCTTCAACATTTTAAAAAGGTCTTGTGCATATGATTTGCCTAATGCAATACATGATTTGATTTCTTGACTGCTGCTTTAGTGAGTGTTGATAGTTGATCCTAGAAGAATGAAGTCCTTGACAACTTCAATCTTTTCTCCCTTGATAATAATGTTGTTTATTGGTCAATTGGTGAGGATTTTTGTTTTCTTGACATTGAAATGTAATCCATACTGAAGGCTGTGCTCTTTGATCTTCATCAGTAAATGTTTTAAGTCCTTTTCACTTTCAGCAAGCAAGGTTGTAACATATGAATATCGCAGGTTGGTAATGAGTCTTCCTCCAATCCTGATGCCACGTTTTTCTTCATAGAAGCCAGCTTCTTGTATTATTTGCTCAGCACACAGGTTGAATAAGTATGGTAAAAGAATACAACCTTGTTGCACACCTTTCTTAATTTTAAACCATTAAATGTTCCGTGTTCTGTTCAAACAACTGTCTCTTGGTCCAGGTACAGATTCCTCATGAGCACAATTAAGTGTTCTGGAATACTCATACTTCCCAATGTTGTTCATAGCTTGTCATGATCCACACAATCAAAATCCTTTGTGTAGTCAATAAAGCACAGGTGAATATCTTTCTGATATTCTCTGCTTTCAGCCAAGATCCACCTGATATCAACAATGATATCCCTTGTTCCATGGCCTCTTCTGAATCTGGATTGAACCTCTGGAAGTTCTCTGTCAATGTATGCTTGCAGCCGTTTCTGTATTACCTTTAGTAAAACTTTACTTCCATGGGATACCAAAGAGATTGTCTGATGATTTCTGAATTCTCTTTGGAATGGGCACAAATTCGGATCTTTTCCAATTAGTCGGCCAGATAGTTGTCTTCCAAATTTCTTGGCAGAGATGAGTGCCTCCTGTGCCACCTCACTTTCTTGAAAGATTTCAATTTTTATTCCATCAATTCCTGGTGCCTTGTTCTTTGCCAATTCCTTCAATGCACCTTGGACTTCCTACTTCAGTATCATTGGCTCTTGATCATATGCTACCTCTTGAAACAGTTGAACATGAACCATTTCCTTTTGGTACAGTGACTCTGTATTCCTTCTATCTTCTCTTGATGCTTTCTGCATCATTCAATAATTTGCCCTGAGTATCTTTCAATAAGGAAAGTTAAGGCTTGAATTTTTTCTTCAGTTCCCTCAGCTTGAAAATGCTGAGCATGTTCTTCCTTTTTGGTTTTCTGATTCCATATCTTTGCACATTTTGTTGTAATATTTGGCTTTATCTTCTCAAGCTGATCTTCGAAATTTTCTGTTCAGCTCTTGTACCTCCTCATTTCTTCTATTTGCTTTAGCATCTCTACGCTGGAGATCAAGTTTTAGTGTTTCTTCTGACATCCGTTTTGACCTTTTCCTTCTTTCTTGTCTTCTCAATGACTTTTTGCTTTCTTCATGTATGATGTTCTTGATGTCATCCCACAACTCTTCTGGTCTTTGGTCTTTAGTGTTTAATATATCAAATCTATTCTTCAGATGTTCTCTAAATTCAGGTGGGATATATTCAAGGTCATATTTTGGCTCTCGTGGACTTGTTTTCATTTTCTTTAGCTTCAGTTTGAATTTGCAAATGATTAATTGATTGTCTGTTCTACAGTCTGCCCTTGGCCTTGACTGATGATATGGAGCTTTTCCATCTTTCTTTCCACAGATGTAGTCAATTTGATTTCTATGTATTCCATTTGGTCAAGTCCATGTGTATAGTTGACTCTTAGGCTGTCTAAAGAAGGTATTTGAAATGAACAAATCATTGATTTTGCAGAATTCTATCATGCATTCTCCAGCATCATTTCTCTCACTAAGGCCATATTTTCTAACTACTGATCCTTCCTCTTTGCTCCCAACCTTTGCATTCCAATCACCAGTAATGATCAATACATCTTGATTGCAAGTTTGAATAATTTCAGATTGAAAAAGTTGGTAGAATTTTTCTATTTCATCCTCACTTGCTTTCATGATTGGTGCATATATTTGAATAATAGTGGTATTAATTGGGTTTCCCTGGAGCCTTATGGATATTATCCTATCACAGACAGCATTGTACCTCAGGACTGATCTGGATATGTTCTTTTTGACAATGAATGCAACACCATTCCTCTTCAATTTGTCGTTTCCTGGCATAGTAACCCATGTGGTTGTCAGATTCAAAATGGCCAATACCAGTCCATTACAGCTCACTAATGCCTAAGATACTGATTATGCATTCCATTTCATTTTTGACAAATTCCAATTTTCCCAGATTCATACTTCGTACATTCCATGTTCCGATTTTCAGTGGATGTTTACAGCTGTTTCTCTTCATTTTGAGTTGTGCCCCGTCAGCAAATGAAGGTCCTGCAGGCTTTTCTCCCACGGGCTTTACTCCATTCCTGTCATCATGGTCAGCTCTTCTTTGAGGAGGCAGCTTTTCCCCAGTTGCATTTAGAGTGCCTTCCAACCTGAAGGGCACATTTTCCAGAACTATATCTGACAGTGTTTCTTTGCTATTCATAAGGTTTTCAGTGACTAAATATTCAGAAGTAGCTTGTCACTCCTTCCTTTTCTGTCTTCCTCTGGAAGCTCATCTGAAACCTGTCCACCATGGGTGACCCTGCTGGTATTTAAAATACTGGTGGCATAGCTTTCAGGATCACAGCACCTCACAAGCCACCACAGTACAATAAACTGACAGATGAGTGGTGGGTACCTCCATTAAATGGAATAGTACTCAGCCATAAAGACAAATGAAAGTCTTATCTATGCTACAACCTTGCTGAACCTTGAAAAACCATATGCTTAGTGACAACAATCAATCAATTACAAAAGGACAGATATTGTATGATCTCACTTATATGGAATGAAAAGAATAGGCAAGATTATATAGAGACCTAAGTTTGTTGTAGGGGAAGAGGGTGTGCATTACTGAGGAACAGTGAATGTTTGTTTATTGTGTTAGAAATTTGGTTAAAATTATGGGTGGTGAATGCACAACATGTTTAATGTAGTTGATATCATTAAATGGTACACCTGAAAAGTTTTGAAATTATAAATGTGAGATATATATATATATATATAATGCAAAAAAAGAAAGAAAGAAATTTAAATTGGAGAACTGGAGAAGAAGCCAAGAATCCATTTATTAGTCCAGTATGAACTTTTGTTAGTTTCTAGGATGAAACAAGCAGATCGAGGCTGGGTGTTATAGTTAGGTGTTCTTGAATTGGATTCAACTTATAGAGACCCTATGCATAACAGAAAGAAACGCGGCATAGTTGTGGGCCATCCTTACAATTGTTATGTTTGAGACCATTGTTGCTGCCATGGTGTCAATCCACCTTGTTGGAAGTCTTCCTCTTTTGTTAACCCTCCATTTTTCTATGCATGATATACTTCTCCAGAGACTCGTCCTCTCTAACAACATTTCTAAAGTAGAAGAGATGAAAGTCTTGCCATTCTTACTTCCAAGGAGCATTCTGGCTGCAATTCTTCCATCACAGATTTGTTTGTTCTTCTGGCAGACTACAGCACTTTCAATATTCCTAGCCAGTACCATAATTCTTGTACATCAATCCTTCTCAGGTATTCCTTATTCATTGTCCAACTCCCACATGCATATGAGTCTATTGAAAATACCTTAGTCCTCAAACTGACATCTTTGCTCTTGAACACGTTAAAGAGGTCTTTTGCATTAAGTTTGACTAATGCAATACCTCATTTGATTTCTTGACTACTGATTTCATGATAATTGATTGTGATCCAAGCAAATGGAAATGTCTGACTTCAATCTTTTCTCCATTTATCATGATGATCCATTTACATTGGTAAAGTTGTGAGGATTTAGGTTTTCTTTACATTGATGTGCAATCTATACTGAAGGCTATAATGTTTGATCTTCATCAGTATCTTAAGTGTTCTATGCTTTCAGAAAGCAAGGTTGTATCATCTGCATATCACAGGTTGCTGATGACCTCAAGCCTGATGCCATGTTCTTCCATAAAATCCAGTGTCTCAGCTAATTTGTTTAGCATACAGATTGAATAAATATGGTGAAAGGATATAATCCTGGTGCACACCTTTCCTGATTTTAAACCATTCATTATCCCCTTGTTCTGTTAGAACAACTGCTTCTTAATCTTTGTGCAGTTTCCTCATAAGCACACGTTTTGTTCTGGGATGCACATTCTTTGCACTGTTTGATGAATTGTTTCAACTGGTATTTCATCTACTCCTGGAGCCTTGTTTTTGCCAAAGACTTCAGTGAAGCTTGGATATTCTTCTTGCACTACCATTGGTTCTTGATTGTATGTTGCCTCTTGAAATGGCTAAATATTGACAAATTATTTTTTTACAGTGACTTTATGTATTCCATCTCTCGTCTCTTGATGCTTCCCGTATCATTCAACATTTTGCCCATGGTATCCTTCAGTATTGCAACCAAAGTTTTGAATTTTTCTTCTGCTCTTTCACCTTGAGAAACAATTAACATGTTTTTCTGTTTTGGCTTTCTAAATTCAGGTTTTTGTCATTTCATTATAATATTTGATTTTGTCTTCTCAAGCTGCCCTTTGAAGTTTTCTGTTCAGCTATTTTTCTTCAGTATTTCTTTCAGAGCAAGTTTGAGAGTCTGTTCTGATCATTCACTTTTGTCTTTTCTTTTTTTCCTGTCTTTTAAATGACCTTCTGCTTTCTTCATGAATGACATTTTTCTGGTGTGCAGTCATTTCTAATACATCAAATCTGATTGTGAGATGGTCTCTAAATTCAGGGGGAATATACTCAACATATTTTTGCTCTTATTGAGTTGTTTTATTTTCTTCACCTTCAGCCTGAACTTACATAAGAGCAATTAATTGTCTGTTACTTAGCCTTGTTTTAACTGATGATATTGAGCTTCTTCATAATTTTTTCCAGCAAATGTTGTCAATTTGATCCCTGTGTATTCTATCTGGTGAGGTCCAGGTGTATAGGCACCTTTCATGCTGTTGAAAGAAAGATATTTTCATTGAATAATTCATTTGTCTTGTGAAATTATTTAATGTAATGTCCAGCATCATTTCTATCATTAAGGGCATTATGGATCCTTCTTCCTTGCTTCCAAGTTTCACATTTCAATCACCAGTAGATATCAATGCATCTTGATTACATGCTTGATCTATTTCAGCCTGAAGACATTGATTGAATCCTTCAATATCATCATCACTAGCTTTAGCATTTTGTGTGAAAATTTTAATAATTAACTGATTTTCCTTGTAGGTGTAAGGATATTATCCTATCACAGACAGTATTTTGCTTCTAGATAGATCTTGAAATTTGATGCCATTCTTTTTCATGTTGTGGTTTCTGGCATACTAAACCAAACCACATGATTGATTTGAAATGGCCAATTCAAATCCATTTCAGCGCATTAATATCTAGGATATCAATCTTTATGTATTTCATTTAATTTTTGACAACTTCAAATTTCTACATATCTGTCAGCTTGCAATATTCTGTTGGCTTTTGTGTCACTGTGATTCTGGAAGCTATGTGGACAGGTTTAAACTAAGCTTTCTGACTAAGACAGACTAGGAAAAATTAAATGCAAACCTCTTATTAATGGTTAGGAACTGAAAACCATTATAAACAGCAGTGTAACATTGTCAGATATGATGCTGGAAAATGAGGTCCACAGGTTGGAAGTCACTCAAAATATGAGAAGGGAAGAACTGCCTCCTCAAAATTGAATTGACCTTTGTGACATGGATGGAGGTAAGTTTTCGGGACCTTCATTTGCTGATATAGCACAACTCAAAATGAGAAGAAATAGCTGCATTAATGAGATGAAACAACATCCATTAATCATTGGAATGTGGAATGTATGAATAGAGGAAATTGATTGACTAAAGAAGGAATATTTTTAATTCTGTATAAAGTAGCAGCTTAAAGAATGGAAATTCAACCATGGCATATGCTCTACAGCAGGATCCCACTGCAGGAATGAAAATCAGAGCATTTGTTATTTTAACTTTCCAATTAATTAAATTTTTATAACTTTTGACCAGCACAAACATGTACCCTGATTTTACTCTTTATTTGTTAATTTCTAGTTAACTCTGGGAGTCTTGGTGTGGCACTGTAGGATAAGCACTTGACTGCTAATCACAAGGTTGGCAGGTCAAGATCACCAGTCACTCCTCAGAATCCCTATACAGGGTTACAATAAGTCAGAATTGACTCGACAGCACTTAACAACAGTAAAATCTAGCCAGATTAGAAAACAAGGGTTCTAAACACTACTTTGCTTATATGAAAATACTTTCATTTTGTCTTCTTTATAAATAATATTTTAACTGGGTATTGAATTATTGGTTGGAAATTTCTCATTTTTCCCATCACTTTTCAAATATAATTGTATTGGCCTTTGATTTTCAGTGTTTTGTGTGTTTGTTTTGTTTCTGATAATTCAACTATAGTATTGTTGCCAATATAGAGTTAATATATTCTTTTTCCCCTAGTTGCTTTCAACATAATTTCTGATTTCTTTTTCCTTATTAACATTTTAAGTGATGTATTTTGGTTAGTTTTCATTAGCTGATTAGAGTTTTTTAAAATTTTTGCTCAAAGCAGTTCAACAGCTTCCAAAATAGATGAATAGTACTTCTATTTTCTTTCTAATGCTTTATACATATGTAGTTATAAAATTTTAAACACACACACATATATAGTTACACACACATATGGATATACTTTGTATATTGTTTGAACTAATTTGCAATCCTGTGAAGAGAATATCATTATCTCTTCAATTTTGTAATGGGGAAGTTAACATACAGAGACATGAGGTTGTTTTTGCTGCTTAGACATTTGATAAGGGACTAGAAAAAAATTTGTACCTTAAAGGTTTGGGATATATAGTCTAGACTCTAGAGCCAGTGACTTATTAAAAAAAAAAAAAAATAGAGATGGTATTTTAAGCTTCAGTTAATAATGTGCTTATACTGAACAGTAATGTTAATAAAAATCATATTTAAGTTATACTATAAAATGAAGGGAGTCCTCTCGCTAAATTGTCAAATAAATAATACATAATATATATGGAAAAAATTAAAGAAAACAACTAATTGTGGGATAAAATCAATGTCTGCTGCCTCCGGTGTTTTATATGTTATCTCCTTAACTGTTTTAAAGCCCCATTTTAAATTATGTATATTTAATATTTCCTTGAACAATCAAATTTGTACTAAGCCCTGTAGTTTTCTAAGATAACTGACTTCAAAGGACAAAATAATGGTATATGAATGGTACACTTAGAAATATTTCTCTTCTTGGATCAGTACCTTCCAAGTCAAAGCAGATTTCAAATGAATTAATTAAGAAATATTACTTTTATTGGAAACTCATGTAGAAACTGATATATTCAGACCATTAGTTTCTGTATTATCTGGTCAAGTAAAATATGTGAGTGTTTGGATCAAATAAATTAAAACCTAATATTAAGGTTAATAATTTTTAGGCCAATCAATAGTTAACTAGTTAAATAACATTGAGGTAATGCTACTAAATTGCTGAAACCTGACTTTAGTTCTTCAATCATAATTTGTGTGTGTGTGTGTGTGTTTAATATCTTTAACTATGCAAAGATTTGTTCATTCACATCTCCTAGAGAACATTTCACCCACTGCTCTGCTTGGGAGCCAGTCTCTTATCTCTCTCTTCAGCAATGGTAAGGCGGATACCTTTTCCTTGGGGAAGAGAAATCCATGGTTTATTGCCCTTGCCAATAACAAAATGTTGGAAAGTCGGGTGGCAAGGCTGTTGCCATTGGCATCTTTCACATGAACCACATCAAAAGAGCCAGGATGTCTCTCTCTGTTAGTGATCACACCAATTCTTCCCAAGTTGGCACCTCCAGTCACCATACACAGGTTACCAGCATCAAACTTGATGAAATCAATAATCTTTCCAGTCTCCAAATCAATCTGAATGGTATCATTCACCTTGATGAGGGGATCAGGGTAGCGTATGGTACGAGCATCATGGGTCACCAGATGGGGGATTCCTTTCGTGCCCACAAAGATATTTCTTACTTTGCACAACTTGTACTTCTCGTCAGGTGTAATACGATGAACAGCAAATCGACCCCTGGTGTCATAGACCAGACGGAAATGTTCTCCAGTTTTGTCAATGCTGATAACATCCATAAAACCAGCAGGATATGTTATATCAGTTCGGACTTTGCCATCAATCTTAATGAACCGCTGCATACAGATCTTTTTAACTTCATCTCCTGTCAGGGCATACTTAAGGCTGTTCCTTAAGAAAATGATCAGTGGGAGGCATTCTCTCAGTTTGTGGGGGCCAGTGGATGGGCGTGGAGCAAAGACACCAGTCAGTTTGTCCAGCATCCAATGCTTGGAGGCAGCCACACGCTTAAGATGTTTCTTGGGACCACGAGCCATGGCGGCGCTGAGCAGGAAAGAGAACGAGCTTCTTCCGGTGTCCCCAGATAATCTCATAATTTTTTTAAGGTAAAATTTTATTTCAGCAGAGTTAAGTGAATAGTAAGACAGTGCAAAGGTTTTAGCATGCTTTAATTTTTAGAGAAAAAAAATAAAACACTGCAAAACATTTAGAAACTACAAGGGTTGTTCTTTAAAATTCAGTATTGATTGAATAAAGAAAAGAAGCATAATAATTTATAATGAATTTAATCTGTGTAAATAAATTGCATAAAGTATTTTATTCCACATGCCTATATCTAAATCCTAGAGTATGTGTATATTTAAAATCTATTAGATAAGTACTATTTGGCAATGATTTAAGGACAATTGTATATAAAAGGGAAATGATTTTAAAATAGAAGAACCATGCAAAAATTGATTATCATGTCATGAACTAAGGCATTTGATTAACTTAAATTTCTGCACCTAATATCCCAAATTAGGAAAGAATGAGATGATTTTATATGCTGAAATACAGAAAAATATTCAAGATATGCTGCTAATTAAAAACAATATGATTTTGTATAGTATGTGTATAAGTGTAGTTATATTTATAATATTCTTCGATCTACATTATTTAAACTGAAGACTCGTTTAATTTTTTTCATATTCAGGGTTTCTTTTAACATCATTAAAAATTATCATTATTTTGTTAGTCTTAAAACACCATCAACTTGTAATTCTTACACTAAGTCATTGTTTTCCAAAGAAATCATTTGGCATATCAACTAAAAAAATTTGGGTATATCTATCACCTGCCTTTGCAATCTGTATATCTTAAAGTTATTTTTCTTTCTTTTTACATTTTGTGAAGTAAATATTTTATTTTACAACTTTTTATTGTGATTTGGCTGAAAGCTTACAGAACAGATAGGCTTTTCACTCTCGACAGTTCATTCACAGTCTGTTTTGTGATATTGATTACAACATCCAGAATGTAACAGGACTCTTTTGCCTTCCTCTGTGTTTACCATTTCTATTTGTACTTCTTTTCTATCCTTTCCTACATTCTGAATTTTATCTCTGGTCAAATGCTTCCCTTCTGATCTTGTAGGTTGTTTATTTTAAGGAATGCATATTTCCTTGGTATTAAGCAAGGGTACAAAAAATGTATTGCTACAAAGCAATAGAAAGCTTCTTTAAAAACATATTAAAATACGAAGTTATTGTTTTTTGATACAGCCTCCATTTATGACTATACACATCAATTGGTAGTGTTTGCATTTCTCTAACCCTTCCCCAAAGAATACTGTGTTATTAAATTTATATCACATAAACAGCAGTTTAGGCACCTTTAAAGGACTCAAATCTTATTCCTTTCAAATGTTCTTTGAAATTTGAGAACATACAGAAATCTGAAGGGGCAAGATCCGGGCTATAGAATGGATGGAGTACGTTTCCAAAGGAAATTCTCAGAGGACAATCTTTGTTTCCCTCGTTCCTAGGCACAACTTTCCTGACCTTTTTCTTGGCAATGAAGTTTTCAGTTTTGTTAATACTTCTTCACAACAAGCCTCCATATCATCCTGTGTTCTTTGAGAAAATCTATCAAAATTATACCTCCAAAATGATCACCGTAATCTCTGAGCAGCCCTCTCTGCCTTAAATGTAACTGGCACTGCAGATCCCCTCAGAAGCCACAGTTTGGATTGGAATTTTTTTTTTTTAATGACCCCCCTTCCCCCCAGCAGGATAAGGGAGTCTTGGCATGGAACTGTGGGTTAATGCACCCGATGGCAAAGTCATTTGAACTACAAAGTCAGAGGTTCAAGAGCACCAGCTGCTGCTTGGTAATCCTATACAAGGTTGTTATTAGTCAGAATCTACTCGATGGCACTTAACAACAGCAACAAGTAGGTGGCAGTTCAAACCCACTAACTGCTTCTTGGAAACCCTATACAGAGTTGCTATGAGTTGAAACCAACTTGATGTCACTCAACAATAGCAACAATAAGACTAAGACAAGTGTAACACTGAGAGAACTTGTCTGTAGTCATCTAGTAATCATAGAGACATATTAAACATGTTTGTTTGGAATAAACTGGGCATGCATTTACTGAAGTCCTGTTGTGGAGCTGAAGGATGATGCACTGGACCACAAGGTCAGTTTGAACCTAAGGTCAGTGGTTCAAATTCACCAGCTACAACTTGGAAACCCTAACCAGGGTTGCTATGAATTAGAACTGGCACTTAATCACCATTTAGGTGTATATGAACTGAAAACCTAATAGCAATACTTTTTATTTACACACCTATTGTTCACTTTATAGGCCTGTCTATATTTTGGCAAAAAGTTAAGCTATGTGTTTAAGTTCAGGTTCAAAGACTATCTGAGGGCTACAGTCTCAGGAGTTCTACCAGCTTTTATCGAGCCAGTAAGCCTGGTGTTTTTATTGTTTTGAGTTTAGTTTCACATTTTTTGCCAATCCTACCCATAACCTTTTATTGTGGAAGCTGGATAACTTCTAGATCGTCTGTTCTCAAAGTAATGAATGGAGGGTTCACTTGGTCCTTTTTCCATTCAAATGAATGTTTCTTTATATCTTTGACTTTCTTCACTCTGATGTGCTGTCAATAGGGAAAGAGAAAAAGTTGTACATTAGATGGCTGCTGACAAACTTTAAAAAAAAAAAAACAACAAAACACTTTTCTTTTTAAAACTTTTTATTGTGAAATGAGTGAATGATTGCGGAGCATATCATCATTATTACCTCCAACAAGCCATATATATTTCATTTCAATGTTTGCTATCCTCTTAATGTAACATCACTTATTCCACTTCCTCCCTGTGAGGAAAGAATAACAATTCTAGTGTGGTATGTGCACCATGGAATGATCTATCATTAGAGATAAAAGGTCAGCATTTACCTAAGGGCAAAATTCAGAAGTTTTAGTAGAGGCAGAATTGAAACAAGACTCATTAACAACTTGAGATATGCAGATAATACAGCCTTGCTTGCTGAATGGAAGAACTAAGGTGTGAAAGAGCTGAACAGAAAATTTCAAAGGGCATCTTGAGAAGACAAAGGTAAATATTATAATGACTATGCAAAGACCTGGAGTTAGAACACCAAAAGGGAAAAGCACGTTCAGCATTTCTCAAGCTTAAGAACTGAGGAAAAAATCCAAGCCTCAACTTGCAATATCCAAGGATTCTATGGGGAAAATATTGACTGAAGCAGAAAGCATCAAAAGCAAATGTAAGGAATAGGCAGAAACACTGTACCAAAAAAAAATGGTCGATGGTCAACCATTTCAAGAGGTAGCATATGATCAAGAGTTGATAGTCCTAAAGAAAGAAGTCCAGGGTGCACTGAAGGCATTGAAAACAAATGGATCCAGGAATGGATGGAAAATGAATTGAAATATTTCAGTAAACTCACACAGCATTAGAGGTGCTCACTCATATATGTCAAGAAATTTGGAAGACAGTTAACTGGCCTACTGATTGGAGGAGATCTGTATTTGTGCCTATTCCAAAGAAAAATTACCCAACAGAATGCCAAAATCATTGAACAATATTATTAATATCACATGAAAGCAAAATTTTGCTAAAGATAATCTCCAAACAGCTGCAATAGTACATTGATATGGAACTATCAGAGGTTCAAGCAAGGTTAAAATGAGTACATGATAAAACATTTATCATTGTGGACATGAGATGGATCTTGGCTAAAAGCAGAGAATAACAAAAAGGTGTTTACCTGTGCTTTATTGATTATGCAAATACTTTTGACTGTGTGGATCATGACAAACTATGGACACCATTTTGAAGAATGGGTATTCCAGAACATTTAATTTTGTTCATGAGGAACCTGCACATAGAACATGAGACAGTCATTCAAACAGAAAAAGTGAACACTGAATGGGTTAGAATCAAGAAACATATATGCCAGGGTTGTATTTTTTTCCACCATTTTTATCCAATCTGTATGTGAGCAAATTATCCAAGAAACTGGCTTATATATAATCTCCAAACAGAAGAACATGGCATCAGAATTGGAGGAAAAATCATTAACAACCTGTGATATGCAGATGATACAACCTTGCCTGCTGAAAGTGAAGAGGGCTTAAATTACTTTCTGATGAAGATCAAAGACCACAACCTTTGGTGTGGCTTGTACCTCATTGTAAATAAAACAAAAATCCTCACCACTTAACCAATATAAAACATCATGATAAATGGTGAAAAGATCGAAGTTGATAAAAACTTCATTTTGTCAATGTTCATGGAAGCAACAGTCAAGAAATCAAATATTGCATTGTATTAGGAAAATCTGCTGCACTAGACCTATTTAAAGTGTTCAAGAGCAAAGATGTCTGTTTAAGGATTAGAGTGCACCAGACATAAGCCATGTGTTTTTAATAGCCTCATAGGCATGTAAAAATTGAACAACGAATAAAGAAGACTGCAGAAGAATGGAAGTATTTGAGTTATGGTGTTGGAGAAGAATATGAAAAGTGTTGTGGACTGCTAGAAGAACAAACAAGTCTGTGTTGGAAGAAGTATAACCAGATGCTCCTTAGAAGCTAAGATTAACCAGACTTTGCTTCACATACTTTGGACATATTATTAGGAAAGATCAGTCCCTGGAGAAGGACATTATGCTTGGTAAAACAGAGGGTCAGTGAAAGAGAGGGAGACCCCCAATGAGATGGATTGGCACAGTGGTAGCAATGGGCTCATGCATAATAAGGATTATGAAACTGATACAGGACTGGGCAGTGTTTCCTTCTGTTGAGCCTAGGGCCACTATGGGTTAGATCAATTCAATGCCCCCTAACAACAACAACATTAATGCTGAAGTGAGATTATATCACATTGTCTCGCTTTGGCTTCAATACGATTTACACATCAATGTAAAGAAAACAAAAACCTTGCAACTAGTCCAGTAAGCAGCACCATGATAAATGGGGGAAAGATTGACATTGTTACGAATTTTATTTTACTTAGACTCACACAATCAATGTCCATGTTAGAAGTAATCAGGAAATCAATTGACATATTACATTAGACAAATCTGGTATAAAACCTCTTTAATAACTCGATGGCACTTCACGACAACAACAATGTGTTAAAAAACAAGATGTAATTTGAAGACTAATATTTGCCTGGCCCAAGACATGCTGTTTTCAATCACTTCATATGCATGTGAAAGTAGAACAATGAATAAGGAAAACCAAAAAAAAAAATGCAGTATTGACTAAGGATATTGAACCTATCATTGACTGGTGGTGGTGGTTATGTACCATGGAGTTGGTTCCTACTCACAGCCATCCTGCATAGGGTTTC
>NW_006408604.1:4457047-4458074 GCF_000296735.1 Chrysochloris asiatica
GGTGGACAGGTTTCAGATGAACTTCCAGAGGAAGACAGAAAAGGAAGAAGGAGTGATGAACGACTTCTGAATATTTACTCACTGAAAACCTTATGAATAGCAGAGAAACACTGTCACATATAGTGCTGGAAAATGAGCTCCTCAGGTTAGAAGGCACTCAAAAAGAGCTGCCTCCTCAAAATAGAGTTGACCGTGATAACATGAATGGAGTAAAGCACATGGAAGAAAAGCCCATGAGACCTTCATTTGCTGATGGAGCACAACTCAAAATGAAGAGAGACAGCTGTAAACATCCATTGAAAATTGGATTATGGAATGTACAAATTATGAATTTCAGAAAAAAATGGGAAGTTGTCAAAAATGAAATGGAACACATAAACATCAATATCTTAGGTATTAGTGAGTTGAAATGGACTGGTATTGGCCATTTTGAATCTGACAACCACATGGTTTACTATGCCAGTAATGACAAATTGAAGAGGAATGGTGTTGCATTCATCGTCAAAAAGAACATATACAGATCAGTCATGAGGTACAACGCTGTCTGTGATAGGATAATATCCATATGCCTACACGGAAGCCCAGTTAATACCACTATTATTCAAATTTACGCAACAACCACTAAAGCGAGTGAGTATGAAATAGAACAATTCTACCAACTTCTTAAATCTGAAAGTGATCAAACATGCAATCAAGATGTATTGATCATTACTGGTGATTGGAATGCAAAATTTGGGAGTAAAGAAGAAGGATCAGTGGTTGGAAAATATGGTCTTGGTGATAGAAATGATGCTGGAGAACACATGATAGAATTCTGCAAAACCAATGATTTATTCATTTCAAATACCTTCTTTAGACAGCATAAGAGATGACTATACACATGGAGCTCACCAGATGGAACACATAGAAATCAAATTGACTACATCTGCAGAAAGAAACAATGGAAAAGCTCTATATCATCAGTGAAAAAAAGGCCAGGGGCAAACTGTGGAACACACCATCTATAACTCATATGCAAATTCAAACT